>NC_139512.1:194809034-194984034 GCF_947247035.1 Vipera ursinii
AATGCAGCAGCTCTCTCTCTTTCTCTCTCTTTTTTTTAAAATCCCATTTATATCCCGCCCTTCTCCGAAGACTCAGGGCGGCTTACAATCTAAGAAGCACAAATCAATGTGCTTAGCAATAGCCTTCATTCTATGTATATGCCAGCTTATTGCTCGTTCTCTCTCTCTCTCTCATAATATTATAAACTAGCCATTTCTATAACAACAAATGAATCTAATCAGTAAAACGCAAAATCCCCCCCTTTTTTTTCCTAGCCATCAGGTTTTTGACACCTTGCTAAGCACTGGTGGTACTCAAATATTGTCACGTCCCCAAAGTGGTACAATCTGTGATAAGGTTGAAAAGCCCTGTACTAGAACACTCCAAGGTCCTTTCCAACTGTGTTATTCTGTTATTCTCATTCCAACTAAGAACCTTAGTTCTTCTACCAGCCAACTGAGTACTGTATACCATTCGTCTGTCCTGTAGGAGGACAGGAGTTTATCTTGCAATATTGGGATGATATTCTGACAACTCTGTATTGTATGATCAAGAAGTGATTATAAAAGTTTATAGCTCTAGCATTATTAGTAATAACACTGACTTACATAGTAACATTTATCAATAAGCAAAGGTACCCTGAATTAACGGATTACAGTGTTGTAAAAACGGGAGTTTTTTATTCACAGGAAGAGGGGTCAATAAAGACAAGATGGTGGCCCCAACCATGTGATTGAAACTCCAGTCTTTTTTGTGTCTCTCACAATGCCTTAAAAGGGGGTGAGGCTTTAGTCTCAGGGTTGTAGCTACCATCTTGACTTTTTTTCCACTGCATCCCTGTAGATACCCTGCCAGTAAGCCTTCAAAACCACGTTAAAGAATGGGGATCTGGGTGATGGGAGAATCTATCTCTCCTTTCTTGGGCATAACGAAAAGTGTGGTATTGGTGAATAATTTAATTTCTAATACTCATGCTTGTCTCATATCTGAAGCAAATTAAATAAAGAGATTAATGGTTTGTCCATATTGTATTTCCAAGACCCATGAGTCAGAGCCTTGGGGGAAGTAATGCAGAATCATGCCTTAAGTTCTCCGTGCTCATCCAATTAAGGGGAGGGTCACATAATTACCCATCATCCACCAAGTAGCTGGCTTATCTCTATTAAGTTACTTATCTAAATGACTGTAAGAGATTCCTTCCATTCATTCTTGTAATTAAGAGCTTAAAGGAAATGCATTTGTTTCATACTTCTAATGCTGTTCCCTGCTTTTTATGTCTTATCACCTAGCATGATGGTGTAATATAGGAGGAGAAATGGGTTAAACTATGGTAGCCAAAATATGGAGGATTCTTGTAGTACTTTTTCAGGCAAACAAATGCTATTAAAAGGCTTAGGTAAACTCAAATGATTCAATGCTGACATGAGCTCCCACTCATGAAAGCTTATGGCTTTTATTAACATACATTAATCTGAAAAGTTGCTAGAAAAGTCCTCCTGATTTCTGGCATGATAAAAAATTCTTGACAACTTGACAGTTTTGAACATTTCTATTGGTCCTAATAAGGATTTTTGAAAGCTAGTTTGATGTGGTAGTTAAGGAATCAGGCTAGGAACTGGGAACCTGTTTTAATCCCGCCTTAGGCACAAAGCCAGCTGAGTGACCTTGGACTAGTCACTGTCTAGGAAGGAGAAAAGGGCAAACTACTTCTGAAAAACCTTGCCAAGAGAACTGCAGGGACTTGTCCTGGCAGTCTCCAAGAATTGGACATGATTGAATGGAACAAAAATAATAATAATGGAATTATCTGGTTGTGGTTTACTATCTAAGACAGGGGTATCAAACTCAATTTCACTGAGGGCCGCATCAGCATTGTGGTTGCCCTCAGGGAGCTGGGTGGGTATGGCCTGGGTGGGCATGGCCTACTGGGTGGGCGTGGCTAGAGTGGGTATGGCCTACTGGGTGGGCATGGCCAGCTCTACATCATTGGCATCCAGGGTGCCTATGGGGGCCTGGGCAGGAGTGGGACAGATCTGAGGGTCTCTGGCAGAAGGAGGGTCTCTGGGCCAGGGCCAAGGCAGTGGGGGCCGTTCCCTCACTGTTTCCAGGATGGCTTCGCGGGCCACATGAAACCACTTCACGGGCTGCATCTGGCCCCTGGGCCTTGTGTTTGACATGTCTGGTCTACAGTTACAAGGGCAGTGAGTGCACCATAGGGAGATCTAAAAAAAAAGTTAGGGACAGATCATTACTGATTCTTCATTGTTTTCTCTTGCTTTTCAACACATGAAGTTCTTCAACAGAAAGGAAAAATCCTTTTTCTAAATTCAAAAGAGATGTAAAAATGTTTGAGGCATTTCCATGTTTCTGAACACACAACAAAGAATGATAAATCATGCAGATAAAGTTACTAGTACAAAAGTCTCCTTTAGTTTGAAGTCTCCTGGTGACATCATGGTTATCTCAGTACACATTTCTTGGAAATATCCTGGATGTGGTTTGTCATTGCCTTCTGAGCTCTTATTTTGATAGCCTTAGTCTGACCTAGAACATTCATATTCCCTGGCAGATTTCCATGCAAGTACTAATCCAGCCTGTCCTGCTTAGTTCCTGAGCCAGATAAGGTGGCTTCGCGGGCCACATGAAACCACTTCGCGGGCCGGATCCAGCCCCCGGGCCTTGTGTTTGACATGTCTGATCTAAGACATCACTACTAGTGTAACTGTGTGTGTGTGTATACCCAGCTATGGGGGAGGAGATCAAACAATTGATTTGAATGAAAATGTATTTAGTCAATAGTTAGCTAGCCTTAGTGAAAAATTATGATAAATGGATATGCTGTGTATAATTTTTCCTCCCCACTCCAAGTCCTGTGTAATGGAAGAATTTAACCAGGGTCTTCAGTGAAATGATTTTGGGGTCATGAGATTCTAAAGATTCTCCATAAATTATTATCTGCCATTTAGTGGTGCAGAATCTGAGAAGGAGTCCTTTATCTTAACATTTGAGCTGGTTTTTCTAGAGTTTTAAATCATTTCCTTAATTCACTTTTTTTCCTTTGCCTTCCCTACTGAATTCAGAATCATGCTAAGTCACTTTTTAATCACAATTTGATTAAAACATAATTGGCTGGATTTGCACTGCTTTAAACTGAAGTTCAGTAAACCACATTATTGCACAGAGTGATGGATAGAGTCTTCCCCAGTGTTTCAAACAGTAAGAGAATGCAAGGCTGGGTGTGGGATAATGACCATGAGGGCAGGAATTTTTTTCAATGCATTATGATAATGACTGTTGTGATGTTCTAACTGGGAGAGCAGGTTAAACTTTATTGTACTGGTGTTGGTGTGGAGAATGGACTGCTAACTTTTCTCTTACAAGAGAAAAAGTAAAGTCATATCCACTGATAAAGTTAAATGGCAAATCCCACATTTCTTTTCTGTCCCACTTACAAGGTGGGTGCAGGAGAGAATGCAACATCTGCCTGCATTTGGGTCGATTTCACACTGTTTTCTAAGGAAACACCTGTGATGCAACAATAAATTCAGTCATAGACAATGACATGTCCTTTTCACTGAAAAGTTATAGTGTGATTCGGATTGTCCAGAACTTTATTGGAAGATGTGCATTTCCATTCCTCATTCATTTTATATCCATTCAATTTTGTATGGGAGCAACACGCTTTAAAATGTTTTGTGGCTCACTCAGAATTGGGACTATATTTTGTCGAAGTTGTGTCCTGAGTGTATGGACATACAGTTTGAGTTGATCCAAAGCTTTTTTTCTGGAGCATACACAAACAAGCACAAGTTTCCCGATACTCCCATGTCACACCTCTGCTCCGTGAGCTGCATTGGTTGCCAGTTGTCTTCCGGGTGAGATTCAAGGTGCTATTAATGGTGTTTAAAGCCCTACATGGCAGGGGTCCGGAGTACCTTAGGGAACACCTGCTGCCGGCGTCTACTTCCCTCCGCCCTGTGCGTTCCCACAGAGAGGGCCTCCTCAGGGTGCCACTGGTCAGAGAATGTAGATTGGTGGCCCCCAGGGGGAGATCTTTCTCTGTGGGCGCCCCGGAGCTATGGAACCAGTTACCGGTTGAGCTCCGGACGGCGCCCGATCTTCGCTCCTTTCGCCGCGATCTGAAAACATACCTGTTCGAACAAGCCGGCCTGGCCTGAGGGGGGATTGGTGGGGTTTTTATTATCATTTTATTGGGGTTTTTATTAATGTATCAACTGTTTTTATGGACATGTATTTAATTACCTTTTAATTTTTGTAACTCTGTGTTTTATTCTTGCCCTGTACACCGCCCTGAGTCCTTCGGGAGAAGGGCGGTATAGAAATATTAATAAATTAAATAAATTAAAATTAAATTAACACATTAACTATTATTGGCAAATGCTCAAGTGTCTTACAATCAGTGAGATCATTATAGCAAATGTTGTGGTAGGCCAACTTGTGGAGAAAAAACTCACTGCTGGAAGTTTCGATGCATAATTTTTGTGGCCCAAATCCAATCACCAAGTGTGTACCTTCAGTTCCTTTTTTTATTTGAATTAATGGAGTATTCTTGGCATAGGAGCAATATCCTTGCTTCCTGGGGAAGCAGAGGGGCCAAGTACTGTGTGCTGTTTCATAAGGCTAATCTTTGTCAGATTCAAATTATGTAAAAGTATTTTTGTGGGCAAAACATCCGCTACTCATTTATACGCTGGCAAACTGCACTCAGATGCACAATCCCCGTGGTCGTAGCTGAGAGACAGCTTTTCTTTTTCTTTGTTAGACAGAGAGAGAAGCTTCTACTTAATGTTGGTAATTTATACTAAGGTTTTGATTTCAAATGTCTGTGACGTGCTAAATCTCATTTCCTTTCCCTCCATGTAGCAGTGATGGAGCTAGGTGTTCCACGTTACAATTATTCATAAAGTTATGACGGTAATGGAGCCTACCTGTGATCTTATGATATTTTTTGCAACAGTCATTAAGTGAATCACTGCAGTTGTTAAGGGAATCTGTGATTGTTAAGCAAACACTGGTCGTTAAGCAAACCAATGATTCGCCATGGGCGTGGTTTTGCCAAAAACCATAAATAAATGCTGGTTTTCGTCAAAACCATTGTAAAATATAGTCACAGGAATGTGGGAGCAGTGAGTGGCTGTAAATGCAGCCTGCTGGCCAAATACCCAAAGTGCAGTCAAATGACCACATGACCACATTTACAGGTTGTAAATACCCCCCAGGTAGATCTTTCAGAACTTTGAGCAGTCGCTAAGTGACTGTGACTACATGTAGCCTTAAATCATATTTCAGGCTATGTTCGTGAAACGTTGATTCTTTTTTTAAAGAATATTCTTGTCTGTGAAATTTTGAAAGCTCTCCTCTGGGCAGAGGGTTTCTTCTTTCAAGCAGATCAGCATCACCTTGTGCTCTGATCAAAATACTGCATTTTCTTTTGGATTTTCTTCTTTCTTAAGCATTTTGCAATCTGTTGTATTACTATGATTTGGACAGTTCTGAAATTATTGTCTTTCGTATGGAATGTCTGCATTCTATTACTTACAGGCAAAAAGGATACAGAATTTTATTATTTTTTTCAAAAAAAAAAGTTTGATCTCATTTGTTTCCTATGAGATTGATTGATTTATTCTCCGAATTAGGAGAAGCCCTATCAATATCATATCAATGTTTGTGCATATTAAGCTTTTAGTCACCTGAAAAGCAGCAGAGAGTATGAGAACTCAGTTTCTTTTACAGATAGTTCTCAAGATACAACTGATCACTTAATGGCCATTTGAGGTTACAACAGGCCTCCCAAAAGCTACATATAACCCTCTTTCAAAGTTATGGTGGCTGAAGTGCCCCTGTGCCCCCACACACACCTCTTCTCTCCCATCCTGTCCCACTGGGACCCCACAATGCTTGGGCCTGCTCTCCATGCCTTCTGGAAGCAGCTGCTATTTCAGCACTCCAACAATCCCTTGTGGAAATGACAACTGCTTTTGGAGCTTTGGGGAAAACAGCTTTGAATGGAAAGGCAGCAGCTGCGGAATGAGTTTCCCAAAACCTTTCCCTTGTTTAACCCCCTCCCTCCCCCTGGAAACCCACATTTCTTCAATAAACAAAACAAAAAGCTGCGAGGGGCAGACTTGTTGATCTCTCCCCCCCAAAAAAATTAGGTGCTGAAACTAGACACTCTGCCCTTCAATCTGGATCCCTTTAAAAAAAAACTCATTTGCTAAATTTACTACATGCCTGAAAAAAAGGGTGACAACATCTCTAAGATTTTAAGAATTAGTAAGAAGAAGACAATTTGATGATTGTAAACCAGGGGGGAGGAGCCAAGATGGTGGACAGGCAGCGAAGGCTGTAAAGAGCTCCTCCAAAAGTAAAGTAAAGTAAGAAGAAAGTCCTCTTGAGAATACCTTCTGGATGTGGCAAAATTCACATACAGGCTCAGGTTATTCCAAGGTACAGCACCATTCCTAATTCTAAATGCGCAGTACTCTGTATCTCTTGACAACAAATTGGTCTCTGTGGAGATTATTTCCACTTGCCTTATGGGAGCTACTTCAGGCATGATGATGATGGCCATGTAGGGACATTCTTTCAGTCCTTTATGGCTTTGCCAAAAGCTTGGGACCCCATTCATCAGGCCTGTGGAAGGAAAAGCCACTCAAACCCTAGGCGAGATGCTGTTTATCTTTTTGGAGACAAAGTTAATATGCACATCTGCTTTCGTAATAAGACATACAGTGGTGGAACAGCGCTTTGTTGGAACAACGCAATGGGAAAAGGCCTGGATTCAGGATCCCATAACTATTTATTCCATTGAGAACTGTAAAGGAGAGATTTGAGCATTTTTGTCTTCATATTTCTTTGAAACTCACTTATTAAGAAGGATGACAATTGTCATGCAAACACAAAATAACGGGGTATATACCATTCTATGCCCTCTCAATAGAAGAAATGTGGAGATGTATTTTGGAGTAGCCAAATTTGTGTGGTGTGAGATGCATCCTTGCTTGAGGTTCTCTCTGAGCTTGGTTGTTTTCTTGCCGATGTTTCAATACCCAGACTAGGTAACCTTATCAGCACTGATGATGTTACCTAGTTTGGGTAATGAAACATCCACAACCCTGAGCTACCCTTTATCGGCATCCTTGTCTCCTGTTTTATTTCTCTACGATTTGATTTTTGTCAGCAAAGAAGTGCCAGCACTGACAGATGCAACAGGCTCTTCTTGAACCCAAACCATGGGGGGAGGGGTCTTCTGTGACGTTAACAACACTTTTTCCTATTTGTTTTATAGTAATGCTAATCTGACACCTAGATATGGGGAAAACAGCTTTTTTTTTTTACCCAGAATTGGCTGTAGCAAGTTTTCATAAATTGATTCTTATGCTAATCTGTTCTCTGAAAGAAAGTCTATTGAATATGTATTTTCTTCTTCCTTGACTGGGCTACTTCTAACTATTCCCCCCCCCCCCCCGAAACCGGAACTTAAAACAAAGAGCTGAATTTCTTAGATTTCAGCTGATGTCACCCGCTAGATTATTTTTCAGAACAGCGTGGACTGTTTCTTTTGTGTTACACAGCACAGTCAATCAAGTGTAGAAGACAAGGTAAAAAAGAATGATATGAACAAGTGCATAGGTTGTAATTTCATATGCATGCTTGTATAAGCTGTCAGTAAAATAATTTTCAGAAGTGAGAATAAAATACACGCTTCATACCACAGGTTTAAATTTAGAAACTATCTGTCTAATGCATTGTTTCTTTTATGTGTGAGCCTTTCTTGTTCTGTGGTTTGGGAACTTTTTTTTAATATGGAGTATGTATCTTAGTCAACATGGATTTTACAGTTGCATTTAAACTTGGTGTAAAACGTTTTTCATTTGATACACTGTTGCTTCCTTTTATTTTACAATCAAGGTGGTTGAGGATTTGTTTGGTTTAATCTGGCCTGGAGCATCTGCCACTGTTGAATATGTTTGAATGTTGCTTGGCAAGAGCCAGGAAGTGAAATAAAAAGGTCTTTGTTCTAAATTACAGTTCATTATTATCAGTCAATTGGTTTTAGCCCAGCAAATATGATGATTTTAGGATGGACAGTATTATTTCAATCTATTAATTTGGGAGAGCTTGACTTCATCTTTTTAGCTGAAACAAATTACAGTCAGGAGTTGTGTCTCACAATATAGACAGCCATATAAATCTTCTAAAAAAGAAAGAAATACAGTGATAGCAGTAGAATGGAAAGAGGTATAAAAATCAGCTATGAAACATGTGCTTAAAACAGAAGATGAAACACGAAACAAGCTACCAAGAAAATCAGTGATTAAACAAGTAAAGCAATAGCAGCATTACTTGGGCATTAAAAGAGAGAGAATAAACAGGTTTCACCTGGCTCATTCACCACATTGAAAACAGGCTTGAATCCAACAGTTGGGGCAAAAGACCATATCTTCTTCCTAACTGCAAGGATATATGCAAGGAGATCTCTGACTACACTTCATAAGGTGGTT
The DNA here is from genome assembly GCF_947247035.1 of Vipera ursinii. Lineage (NCBI taxonomy): Eukaryota > Metazoa > Chordata > Lepidosauria > Squamata > Viperidae > Vipera > Vipera ursinii. The sequence continues at coordinate 194,817,540 of NC_139512.1, forward strand.
AGTGCTTTCAGATGCATTTATGGAATGGCAGATTTGTTTTATTGCAGGCATGAACAGAGCTAAGTTTCGATTTGCTATTTTTTTTTGCTCTAGTTTGGAATTTAAAGTGCTGTTGTGTCTAAAAAGAATTAAATCATTTGAGCTACATAACTTCAAATATGTCAACTGAGAAAGATTACAAACTATCTGTTTGGGCTATAAAAATCAGACTCTAATAATAAAGTTCTCCCTGAAACATCGGAATTGCATGAGAGAATACATTAAATCTTACTGATCTTGAATTATCTTAAAATTTTAGTTTGGAGATGGGGGAGAAATCCTATATAATATATAGTTACTCCCACTAAAGAGATTGTAGAACAGTTCAGCTTTTCCTCACAAGACCTGGTACAGTTGATGAAAGAATTCAGATACAGATCTACTATAAGCAACCTCAGTGCTTTATCTCATGCCTAGAATCATTGTGGACAATTTAGCTCACCTTGATTCTACTTGACTCTTGCCCTAATTTGTTGAACTATAAATGCGGTTTGTAGTCATAGTAGTTGGGTTTATAAATTGCCTTAGTCACAAGCAAGCAAAGGACATTAGGTTTAGAGTGATTTCATCACTTTGATGAAAGCATCATAATCCTGCAGATGCCTCTGGCTCAAACGCTGTGAGAAATTATACGGCACCAAACCTGGAAATGAAGATAAATTGTGATCCCAGTCTGCTTCTGCAGTATGAGGGCCTCCATCTCAGAAAGAATTTTTTATACTGGATAAAAGGTATACTGATTATTTCAACAGATTGTGGGTATAGGAGAGACTGTGTATAAATTACACACTTTTTCTTTTAAATGAACAATAAATCACCTAGGTCATATAATTCTGAGAAATCTGCAGACTATTGAGAGTGACTGGGTCTTATCAGAAAAATACCATGAATTAGCCAAATCTATTATGAGAATTGTTATACATAAGATTCTGAATATTTTACTTGATTCACAGATGGCATTAATATGGCCACATTAACACGGAATGTGAATTGGGTGGAACTGATATTGTAGACACACATATTAGATGACTCAGCATTTTAGTTGATGACTTCTTAGCCAATTGTTCTTAGTGATCAGGGCTTTTTTTCCTCATAGAACGCTCAGAACGGCGTTCTGGCACCTTTTTTTTGCAAAAAAAAAAAAAGCTCCCTCTGAAAGCCTATTGCAGGGCCAGGCAATCTTGGCTCTTTTTTATGACTCGTGGACTTCAATTCCCAGAAATCCTGAGCCAGCCATGCTGAGGGGAAAGGGAGAAGTTTCCAAGCTGAGCCATGCTGGCTCAGGAATTCTGGGAGTTGAAGTCCTTGAGTCATAAAAGAGCCTGCACTAGAGGAGTACATTAAAATTATTTACAGGGTTACTTCTTTAGGAACTAAACTTTTAGAATCTAAAACAGCTAATTCAAAAAAGCCAACAGGAAAAAACCTCACATTTTTCATCTGCTTTTGTCTTTTGGAAGGTAAAATTAGATAACAAAATAATCTATTTCCTATGTTAACATCTTTGCAATGAAATCAATAAAGGTAAGAGGAAAGAAATGAGAAACATTTTTCTCAATGTAATATGTCTAATTTAGCTGATGCTAGAAAAAATATAGTATCTTTTGTATATACTCTTGAAAACTATTTTGAATCTAACCATCTATTACAACTAAACCACTTTAAATTAAACAATTCTTAAGAATGAAATATTCTTAATTTGGACTTTACTTTTACTGTTTGGACTGTTGTGTGTTTTGAAAAATAGATTATTTAGAATCTAGTTATGCTGCACTTCAGTCTTTAAATAATTAACCTAGTGTATACATAATAATATATGATGTTTTCCATGGTGAGCTTAACATCAATAACAACATTTATTAAAAAGGCTAAAATAATTTCTGGTGGTATTATCTGTACATTAACATTTTGTTTAGTCACAATCTTTCACTTTTCACATTCTGGAAAAGCAGTGGTCATGTATCCTAGCAAAAGATGTTACATATGTGCATAAGCATAGTCAGTTGCATATGCCTTTTTTAAAATATCAAACATGCAAAGAAACAAAAATAAGTCCAAAATATCTGTATTATATCCAGAAATGCCAACTTTGCAACCAATATTTCTCATACATAACTATGGCACCCTAAGGATTACCTGCATACATGCAAATGCTTCTCTGGGATCAGTAACGCAGCAGGGATTGTTTTTTCCTTCCAGTAACAGATTGCTGGGAAATACCAAACATGGCCTTAAGAATTCCAATGTTTGTTATAAATTTTTCTGGATGTGGTTGGAAAGAGGCCTTGAAATGCCAGCACAAATACATCACACTTGCTGAATGTGCACACACAAATAATTACAATCTTCAATTATATGTGATATATCCAGGGCTTTTTTTCCCATAGAACGCTCAGAACGGTGTTCCGGCACCTTTTTTTTTGCACACACACACACACACACACACACACACACACACACACCTGAAGGAAACTGTTCTGGAGAGCCAAATTCTCCTCAGGCAGCCAGGTTGCAGAGCAGCAGAATGCATTGCAGCGACAAACCTTCAGATGGCTCAAATCAAAGGAAATGCAATCCCTACAGGCTAATTTAAAAGTGGGAGGGTAAGAAGGGCTGAGTATGAACAGGTTGCTTAGCAACCTGCTTAAACAGCCTGTAACTTTCAGCTCCCGGTGCCTTGCCTTTTTTAAGCTGGGAAGTTGAAAAAAAGGCTAAAAAGAAGGCAATAGAGTGCTACCAAGGAAAATGTATAGATATAGCCAGCAGACGTTTAAGCAACCTTTATTTTTCATACACTGTTTGAATTTTGTTTTAATGCCATGGTGATACACAATCAAATGTAGTCAGTCTTTTTTTTTAATCCCAAAGCATCTGTTCATTAAATACAGTATAACAAAGTTTTGGATGATGGAATTATTTTTTATCTAAGGATAACTAATGATAACAGCTCTTAAATCTGTTATTTTGTTTTATTTTTGCACAAAAAATTGTATAATTTGCATTTACATTCATTTACAAATAGAATATGTTGTTAAAATGTATTGGTGTTGAAATAATTAGTGCACACATATACCTAAAACCAGTTTATTGCATCTGGCAATTGTACTAAAAAAATCTCATTGTCAACCAATATAATACATTTAATTTGAAATCAAGTGAAAAATTGATTTAAATTATTTTATTAAAACAAATTAATGGCAATTCTTTTATAAGAAGTTACCTCAAACAAAATGAATTTGACATGCCTGCTCTAGATAGTTGAATGCTCCAAAATAAATTCTAGACCAGGCCTGTACATGCAGCCTACCAAGCACCCTTAGACAGAGCACAGACTTTTTTTAAAAAAAAGTAATAAAATCACCACCACTGCCCTGAAAGTCATGTTGCCTAGTGCCTCCATGGCTTACCATGACCACAAACTCCAACACTGTAGATGCTCCTCTAGTCACCAAATCATTGATTAGCCCACCAGCATTCCTTTGCACACCACAAAGATTTTTAATTTATCAGCGTGGGCCTTTCCCTTCTACAAGTTGCACAGACCTCTTCTAGATTTTCCTCTTGCCTTTCCGAGTTAACTGCTTGGTCTGTCATTGAGCAAGAATTGACTTTGTAGGGAAGCATATTATTATTTGATGTATATTTAACATATGTTCTACCTTTATTTACCGATTATATAATATTTGTATGCAATCCACATGGCGAGGTTTGGGGCAGCTTACAATATTTTTAAAATCATAAGATTAAAACATAAAAGCAGGGCTTTTTTCTCATAGAATGCTTAGAATGGCGTTCCGGCACCCTTTTTTACACACACACACACAAAAAGCTTTTGCAAAAGCTATGCTACTCCCTCTATTGGCTTTCGAAAGCCTATTGGCTTTCGAAAGCCAATAGGAATTGCTGCTGAGTGTGCCAAAAGACCTGGCCGGCAAATGTGGCACTGGCAAGTTGTCTGCAGTGAAGGTGAGTTGGGAGGAACTTTGCATCCCTCCCTGCTGTCCAACTACACCATCTCAACTAGGTAAGTAAGAGAGGACAAGTAGTGGGAGGTGGGTTCTGTGGAGTCCATGTGCACTCTTTTCTTGTGCTCACCCATGTCAGCCAGGCTGGTGGCCTACCTGGTGCTGGATCGCCTGGCCCACACCGCCTCCACCGCCTGCACTGCGCAGCCCCGCCATATAGAGCAGGCCCCACTGCTCCCACAGCACCAGCTGCGCCGGCTCTGGCCCTGCGGGGGCAGCCCGCCACTAACACCCCTCGCACCCGTGACCGCAGCAGCGCTGCCCTCCCGCCTCCTGCACCAGCCAAGATGAGAGTTGCGGCACCTTTTTTTTTAAAAGAAAAAAAGCAGTGCTAGTGATAATTTGGAAGTAGTTCTTCCAGAGTCAATCCTGGGGTACTATTGATATAGGCCATCTGTTGTGTCTGTTTTCCTTTTCTTCTATTTCCATTAATCTTGCCAAACATAGTTAATTTTTCAAATTCAGTTTTTCTTAAAAGTGTGGTTCTAGGACCCCTAGGAATCCTCAAAAATCCTCTCGGGTCTGTGAAATCAAAATTATTTTCCAGCCTATGTTAAAAAATAATACAATATTAAAATCCCATCAAATAATTATATGAAGTAGTAGCAGCAGCAGCTTATGCGTCAATTTTTATTGCAGTACATTTGATAAATGTAATCTGTGCAAACAAAAGCAGCTCTTTGGGGGTCGTCCAAGGGGTCCTGAGGATAAAAGAGTTTAAAAAATGCTATTCTATCCTCTTATCTCATTCCATCTCATGCCCAAACTATTTCAGTTTTTACTTGCTGTTCATGGTTCAAGGGAACAATCAGTTTTTATTTGGTCTAGGATTGATTGATTCACCTTGTAGCCCACAGCATTCTGAATAAGCATATATTAATCAGTAATCTGAAGGCATTTGCCTTTTTTCTGGTGCTCTTTCCAAATGTCCAGCTTTCACAACCACTGTAAAGACTATTGTTTTAACTTTTCTGATCTTTGTTGTCATAGAAATATCTTCATCCTTCATTATCTTGTCTAAGTGCATCATGGCCTTCCTTCATGGGACTAATCTCTTCTTTACTCAGTCGGCCAATTATGTTGATAAACAAGGATTAGGGTAAGAAATGTCACAGTTTATTTTATATTTATTGGGCAGATAAATAAATGTACTTTGAGATCTTGCTGCCACTACCTAGAACTAAGGAGACATTTCCTGACAGTAAGAACAATTAACCAGTAGAACAACTTGCCTCCAGAAGCTGTGACTGCTCCAACACTGAAAGTTTTTAAGAAGAGAGTAGGCAGCCATTTGTCTGAAATGGTATAGGGTTTCCTGCCTGAGCAAGGGGTTGGACTTGATGACCTCCAAGGTCCCTTTTAACTCTATTATTATTGTTAACATCATTGTCATTATTATTACCATCATCAACATCATCATCATTATTATCTCAAAATGTTAACCTTCATATAAGAATTCTAGTTTTCTATTCTTTTCTCTTTTTTCTAATAGTATATTATCTTAGGTCATCTCTTAAAGGAGCAGTTAATTATGACAATTATAGCTTTTTATTTAACGATTACTTTTATTTGACAACATACTTTGCGAACAGACAGCGTACAACTGGAATTGTTTCTCTTTAAATCAAAATAACTCTGTTCTTTTTTACAGAATTATTGTTTACTTTATTACAAGGGTCACAAATATTTTCCTTTTTTCCCTTTTGCATATATTATTAACCTCTTTGTTTTCCTCTGAAGGGGTTTGCTGGGGCTGGAGAATGGCAGGTAACAGATTTGTATATGTATCTTGTCATCATAAACACTCCCCAGGTATATGTGACTAAACGTTGCTCATGTTCTTGAAGCGCAGATGTTAAGTCTGGCAGAAGTGCATCTTGGCAATTTTATCTAGTGACTCAGACTTACACCCATGTCTTCAAGTTTACTTAGTTCTTGAATACATCTTTATATTCAAAACATTCCAACTGCTTTCTTTGGGAATTAATTCAAATGGTTTCTAATAGGGAATAGAACTACGGTACTTGAGCAAAAATAGTTGTCTACATTTCAGAGAAATGTATCATTCAGTTATAGAAAGGGAAAATGGTTTGGTTAACTTGTTTGTTCTTAGTGAGTTCATTGGTTTGCTTATTTCTAAATAATAAATTAAAAATGGAGAAGAACGGAGTTTGCCACCTTTGCAGAGAGACTGGTGCCGAGAAAAGACCAAATTGATAACATTTTATATGGATTAAGGAACAATGGGTAACTGTTGAAAAGCAAATCAGAGCAGAAAAGCAAAAAAATATTTAGAGAAAACAAATAGCAAAAGCAATTTCACATCTATTTCATATATGAAAGCGGAAAGAACAAAGACATTGCCACTATTTTATAAGGTAAAGGTAAAGGTTCCCCCGCACATGCGTGCTAGTGGTTTCCGACTCTAGGGGCCGGTGCTCATCTCCGTTTCAAAGCCGAAGAACCAGTGCTTGTCCGAAGACGTCTCCGTGGTCATGTGGCCGGCATGACTAGATGCCAAATGCGCACAGAGCGCTGTTACCTTCCCACCAGAGTGGTCCCTATTTTTCTACTTGCATTTTTACGTGCTTTCAAACTGCTAGGTTGGCAGAAGCTGGGACGAGTAACAGGCGCTCACTCTGCTACGCGGCGCTCGGGATTTGACCCGCCAAACTGCCGACCATCTGGTCAACAAGCTTAGCGTCCTAACCCACTGAGCAGGTCTAATGTGAAGTGAGGATACAGACTGAAAGATATAGCCTGGATTTGTCCTGAAAATAAAGTTGGGAAATGGTTAAATGGAGTAATAACAAAGCAAAATTAAGGCTTCTCTCCTGTGTGCACACATATTATATTTAGTTAACTGTAGTGTGTGCATGTACGTATATAGTGTTATACCATAAAAGGTCTGGACCAGAGAGTAAACTTTCCCTGCGCTTATTTCAGTGTGTCTGGTTAACTTGTGATGTCAACACGGAAATGCATGCAAAGAAAGATGTTGGATTCAATATCAGGCTGAATCTATTTGTTTGCTTTGGATTCAGTATGTTGGACAAACAATCAATTGTTGAAATAAAACTATTGTTCTGCGGTGTGTGATGTCTTCTTTTTCCAGTACTGCTGTTGGGAGGATCCTCTACAGCAGTTACAAAAGTGGACAAGGAGAAATCTTTGTTTAAATTTCCTTTTGTCTAAAATCAAAGTTGTTAATATAGTCTATCTACTGGTCTTTTGTAAACCTAAATTCACAAGATTTTGTAGTTTTTAATATTTGTTCATCAAATTTTATTGCATCACATTCAGTGTGTAAATAAATAAATGTATGTATGTATGGCTGTAATCTCTGCGTGAGACAGAATGTTTAGATGCTTAGAACAATATTAACTATTTGTACCACCTGCCCCCAAACTCTGATCACAAATATAAACCAAGAAAGAAAATAGGAGCAGTACAATTATTTCTGAATACAGAGAAAAATCCAAAACCTTTTCCTGTGTATGTGTGTTTGTACACTATGACATTTTATGGACCTTCTGCCTGTTTTCAAATGCTGTGCTATGAGTATTTCCATACAGGGTGGATATTTCAAAGATTGCTCTATCAGATAAGACAAGACAAGACAAGACTGACCCATTGATTAAAAGCAGATACCCTGTGGTTGATCATTAAAGGGTTTTCTTAAAAAAATATGGTGAAATTCTTAGGAAATCTACAAGTGATGTAGAAACTGCTGTGTGTCATAAGGACTTTTAGCAAGAAGGAGATTTTGCTTCAAGATATGCATATTTTGTCTGGATGCTAAGAATCTCTCTCATATTTCAGACTGATGAGTAATTCAATTTCTCCCTGGAGTTCAGAATTCTGTGTATGATTACAACATTGAAATATTTGTCTCCCCCTGTCTCTCTACAAGCTATAACTAGGAAGAATTTTTCTGCTATTGTTATCACACTGGTTAAAATATATATAGTTCTCTTTCTTTCTTTCTTTCTTTCTTTCTTTCTTTCTTTCTTTCTTTCTTTCTTTCTTTCTTTCTTTCTCTCTCTCTCTCTCTCTCTCTCTCTCTTTCTTTTTGTGTGGATTAAATAATTAGTGGATTTGGGTGATATAAAATTGCTCTAAAGAATAGGAGTAGATAGTAGCTACTTTGGCTAGTCTTGATATGTTGGTATGTAAAAAGAACCTGCATGTATAAGTAGCATATCATCTGCCATATGCTCTGGTTTCTCTTCAAATGGTCTAGGTATTTTGTTTTTTACTAAACAAATTGACTTGCAATAGTTTTTTCAATATGGATGTCAGTGAACAATCAAAAGTGGGAATTTTTGGTATTGCCTTTCCAGCACATTTGAAGGTAAAATGATTATCTCTCAATCATATGTTCTCACAGTGTAGCTTACATCACTTGAATAAATGAGAATTGATAACAGTTTATTGTGCTGGACAAGAGCTAAGTATATAACTTATTCAAATTTACATTCAGTTTTCAATCCTACTGCAAAGCCTTGGTGTAGTCAGTAACTAGATGCACATAATGCTCAGCTGAAAAAAACCAAGCTGATATAGCTTAGTGTGAATTGTGAACACAATTGCTGTGACTTATTCAGCTAACTATTGTTTCATATGAACCCAGTGAATCTTCTCAAGCCTACAACTGCTTTACTGGGATGTCAGATAAAGTCTAGTTGTTTACATATGTTAAGCCTAGGTTAAGCTTAATATAGATGTTAGGCCATGAACTTTTCCAGGGAATTTCTTTGCTTCAAATGATTTGATATTGTCATTATTCTTGTGCACTGGACAGAGTCTAGTTCACCTTCCCCTTTTTATTCCCTGCCTTCTCTCTGCCTTTATAGCACCTGAAGTTCCAACTTCATGGCTGCCAGTTCTTATTCCATGCTCTTCAAAGCCACTTCAGCTGTAATACTACCTTCTCTTGGTAAGCCAATCACAGCAGGAAGTTTTAATTAATTAAAAACACATCTTTTGAACAAGCAAGAAAGAAGTCAACAACCACAATATATTGACTAGTTATCTGAATGCACATTCAAATAATTTAAAGAAAATTAATTTTATTTTGGTGCCTACACACTGCACACCATCTGCAGTACCCTTGTGGATCGCTAAGCCCCATATATCACAAGCACTGGTCTAAATAATAGGCATTAGTGCCTTACAAATGAAAGGCTGAAAGTCTTACATAAGCAAGACTCCACTATAGGCAAGACCAAATCACAAAAGCAGAGGGAAGATTTTGGATGGCTTTATGAAATATTTCAGATATTCTGGTTTGGCATTGATATTTTGTATTGGTAGTGGAAATAACTTCTTTTAGGAAAAAACATTGAATAGATTTAATAAGATCACAGAGGAGGTAGGGAAGATCACAAGTCCACCAAGACAACTAAGAAAGACCAGAAAAATAGCAAATAAAAGAGCCGTGGTGGCATAGTGGTTAGAATCTAGTATTGCATGCTAACGCTGAATTCCAGGAATTCAGTTCCCTCAATTCTCACCTGCTCAAGGTTGACTCAGTCTTCCATCCCTCTGAGGTCGGTAAAATGAGGACCCAGATTGGGGGCAATATGCTGACTCTTAAACTGCTTAGAGAGGGCTGTAAAGCACTGAGAAGCAGTATATAAATCAAAGTGCTATTGCTGAGTGCTATTGCTGAAACATTTGCTGATTCACCACGGCATTGTAACTGCCCCATAAGCTTAACAACACTGCGAAAGTCATGAAAACAAGTCTGGTCATGTGGTAGCCATCATGACTTACAACCATAATTGCCATGCTCAGTTAAAGTCATAAGTTGAGGTCTACCTATATCGATCATTGCAAAGTTGTCAAAATGTCTTTGTATTAAGTCAAATTGGTTTTCAAAATACAGTAGTACAACAATTGTGTTTTTTCAGACATTTCTCATTTTAGTTGTGTTGTCCCTGTGGATCAGGAGCCCAGAAAGGTTTGGAAAAGGGCTCAAGAGCAATAAAGTGCGAGATATTGAATCCAGAAGAAATCCTCCACACTCTTTTTGTGCCTTCCCAACCCGTTGCCTTACTACCGGTATTAGCTATCCAACTGTGATGTAGGAGTCTAGGCTTCAGAAAGGGTCACGGGTTCCTTAAGTCCAGATTCTGCAGCAAACAGTAATTGAGCTAAGGAGTCATGTGTTCTTTCTTTGGCAGTTGAATACATTTTGGTATATTCTGGAACAACGTACATTGAGAGTGAACTCTCCAAGGTTCTGATAAGGTTCCAACCTGCCTCTAATGCTCATTATAATAACATATATTTATATGGCTACATTAAGGTTCAGTTCAAATACAAGATAACCAACTATGAAAAGCTGAACTCCAGTATCCTCACCTGAGCTGTAACATTTTGTCTAGTAGAGTCCTAATGGAAGACATTGTTGGGTTTTATGTTAAGAATTGCTTTATTCTAGATCTAATCCCACGGAATATCAGTTGTACACCTTTTTCTTGCTGCCTTTTTGGCGTACTTGATTCAACATATTGTACAAAGTGCCTTTTTGTTGAATTTTCTTTAAGAACGGGGCACTGCCTACTAAGTGCCCCATTCTTAAAAGTAAATCCAATAAGTGGCATGCCAGTGTAGGAGGCCACTGGTTGCGGCTGTCTGACTTCATTTTAAATTAAACAAGATGAAGCAAGAGATTTGCCTGACAGAAAGCAAAAACATGACCTTGGCAAAGAGACTTTGTGATAAAGACAGAGTTCTGCTGTCTGTGCTATCTGATTTGTGCTTGTGTATTTTATTATATAAACAGTGCATCTAAAGGTCAAATCATTTATGATGTCTTTCTAACCTTGCACTTAAAGAAGTCCTGGGTAAGACACAACAACAACAGCAAAATATGTTCTGACAGTTTTTTTAAAAATACAAGTTTTTGGAAAGAATAGCTTTTAGTTGAATCAATACATATTCCTTAATCAGGCCAAATAGTTTGTACTTTTTTCCTCCCATCAAGGTTTTATTAAAGTGAACAAGAAAGAGCTTTTTGGAAAGATTGATTTAGGGTGCAATATTGTTCATTGTTGAATGGGTAGGGAGATTTCTGAAGTCTAATAATCACTATCTTTCATATAAACTCAGATGGTAAATGCCAGGAAACATGGAGCAAACAGTGGCTACTGAGAAATGAAAGGGGAAATGTTGGGAATTGCAACAAGCCTATTTTGTTTTTCAAAACAAAAATATCCCAAAAGGGAAAAAAAATAATGTGAATCCCCCATATATCAAAACTACTTGGAACAGGATGGGTATACTGTAGCTACCAGAATTTGAGGACCTATTAAGATAGAATAAAAACAGGATGGAGTCGAAATGGAAATTAGTGGAAGAAGACTTATGTTTCTGACTATAGTCTTGAATGGAAACACGTCACATTGCAGCATTTTGTTTTACAACACTATAAAACTTAGATCTATTCTTGGACTTTCACTCTTCCGTTCTGTCAGCAAACTGGCAATTTTGGCAACAGGATCAGAGCAGTTGGACAATTCAGTGGTCAAGGCCAAAATACAATAAGTATCAAAATATCATTGTTCAAAATATCTTGGGACAACACACATCAAAACAATTTAGCTAGAATATGTGAACTGTAGGTGACTCTTTACAGAACAAATATAGGGATGTTCACTCGAACTTCTCTATTGTCTAATTTGGGCTCTGCAATATTGTTTATATCTGGCTATTTGGGATTTTGCTTGCTGATCTAGTCCTTTGTCTCTCTGGGTGAGGAATTTGATATACAATACCTAGTTATTCTAACAGATGGAGACAATAAATGTAATTGGCCTTAAAAAAAGAGGAAAGGAATAGAACAAAAATTGAATCTAGGCAACTCAAACTCTGCCACCTATACAAAATTATGCCAAGTGATCAGATCTGTATGGGTGTTCTTATTCTGCATAATTTATATCAGTTTTACTAATAATGTTGAGTAACCAAAATATAGAAGCCTGAAGGGGCAACTAAAAAGAAGCATATCGCAATGAAACCATGAAATTGGTTATAAATATTTTCCAGGCTTTTGGTTAGTCTAGCTGTGGCCCCTTTTGGGGTCCATCAAATGTATGCGGTTGACCAGATTTGCCATGTTGTTTATTTTTGTGTATTTTATTTTTTTGCTTGCATTTTGCTTTTTTGTTTTGTTTTTTATGCTGTGAACCACTCAGTGTCGATTGGAGTTGGACAGCATTTTAGTTGAATAAATTAACAATGAAATATCAAGAAACAGTTATAACCATACAGATAAAAGTAAAAACGGTCCCAGTTTTCCATATAAAGATTGTAATTACTAAAAAAAAATGGCAATTCTTCTAGAACGAACCAGAAACTTATCAACTAAATTTGAGTGCTGTTCCCTAAGCTGGAATGAAAATGAGTTAAGAGAAGTGTTTTTAGGTTAATGTGTCAAGCATATGAAAGAATATTTCTTATTCCTTCCTGCAAAAAGGAACCGAGATTCCCCTGTGAAGGGTTGTTGCTAAGCCTGCCTTTTAACTTTGAGAATGACAAAGCATTATGACAAGTAGGAGTAAATGTTGTATAAGAGGGTGGAAAATTTTCCTCTCAGGCCTCAAAAGCAGACCTGCTGTACAGATGGGTGAAGCCTTATTAAGATCTTCTTGGATATCAGTAGGATAAGATAGTGGGTTTATGCTCCTGTGGAAATCTGGGGATGTTAGTCTTCCGTGAGGGCACAGAACTGTCCTGCAGGACCATAGAGGGTTGTGTGTTCTGAAACAATATAGTTTTAAGACAATATTTCAAACGGCAAGGTCATGTGTGAGTCACTAGAGGAATTAGGCCAGGTTTTAATTTCAACAAGGCATTTCATACACAGTGGGGCACTTGCAGCACAGTTCTGAAAAATTTGCATCACATTGCCCTGATTTCCGAATGCTGCAATAAGGAATAGGTAGTTATCGTCCTCATTATTATGAAACTTAAGTAGTTAACTTTCCTAAAAGTTTTGTGGCCCATTACCACACCTGGAGAATTAATGACTCTAGTATCAAGTAAATCATCTCAAGGTATATTTTCAACTATTAGTGACTGGAACCATCAACTATAGGGTGGTCACAACTAGGGCCTCCAAATTTTCAAGCACAGCTTTGCTTTTAGCTAATAATGACAATAATCACACCTCTGCTGTTTTCAGAGCTAAGAACATTATCCTCTTGTTTTACGGTGCGCAGATCTTTCATTTCAGAGTTGAGGATCCACTGCTTATCTTTTAGAATACCATCCTGTGAAATCAGTCAGGGCTGAGCTTGATGCTTGGACCCGGGTGGAACTTTTGTAAAAAAAAAAATGTATGTACACAGAATGTCATGAAATAAACATTTTAATACACTTTTAAGCTAATGTCTGCTTAAGCAAAATAAAACATACAGGGCAATGCAAAACTAATTACCTTCCTCTCTGAAAGCTTACCAGCTTGATCTGCATATAAAATACGATCTGCAGATATTCCTACCTGCAACAAACAAATATTTGTATCAAGTAAATTAATGACTAGGTAGCTGAGCAAAGTCTAAGTCTAGGCTAACATTTAGCATGTACAAATAAATTCCTTTTGTGTTCTCTAGACAGATTTCACTCAGGAACAGAGAAAACGTGAGAAGCTGCTAACATGGATGCACTTTCTAAAGCAATCCATGATATTTTTAGTTTTAAAAACTGGCATATTCCCAACTGTATCTTCTTGGTCTGGAAGAAACAGGAAACAATGTTAAATAAGCGCTTCCTCATTATTAGGTCAAACACAGCAGCAAAGAAGTAACATAAAGAAAAATGTGTAACAAAAGGCAAGTGTACTAAACTGAAATGGCTAAATACACTTAATGGTTCTGATTTCCTGCATTGATTTTTATGAATGAAACAGCAATTATAACTTCTAGTAAAATATGATGGGCTGTTACTTTCTTTAAAAAACTGTTATAACCTAAATTGTTGACCAGAATTTAGCAATATTAAGTTTTCAGAGGGAGGATGTTAAAAGTCATTTAAAAATAAATCTAAGCTTACAGCCACTCCTTATTTAGTGACTGCATTCTACTCCAATGACTTAGTCATTAAGCAAAATGGTTGCTAAGTGAACACAAGACAGATGGAGATGCTGGGAAGATTGCTGGTTGCTGTTGTATCATTCAGATAAAGTTATCTTGTACAGCTATGCTAGCACTCACTCTGCGGTGCTTTGTTGTCAGGCACAAAATTTTGGTAGTAAAAGCTCACATTGGTTGGAAAATTAATTTTTATTATTGTTTATTACTGTGCATTTCCAAATGACCGTGAGCTGAATTAGTCACAAAACTAGAAATATAGTTAAAAATTGTGAAAATTCAGCATATGATACTAACAAAAAAAAGCAATGAAGTAGTGGCGTAAGTTTTACCTTCAAAGATTTCTGAATTTGTTCTTTGCATAATTATTTTTATCCTTCAATAGGTGCGTCTGTTTATTATTGTACTAACATTGGTACTTCACTTGTTAATTATATATATTTTTGTTCTTGCTTCAAAAGAGCAATTTAGCAGAATTCAGTAATTAATTCAACCCAAATCAAACACATTAAAAATTGAATTAGGTGCAAGAGTGAACATGCAGACAATTTCTTTTTTTATTTCTTTTCTGAATCATCTGTAATGTTAAACAGGATGAAAAGGCCAGGGGTAGCAATAGTAATAAAGTGTCAATTATTCTGAATTGAAAGAAATTTTATTATGTTTTTAATTTTACAAAAATGTAGTTCAATGTGGGTGTTGAAATTTAATGATTCTAATTATCAAATTTATATGCTGTCATCTCGCAGTACAAGGCAACACGTTTGCTTTGGTTTAATGATTGCTGTCATTTGCTTATAATAAAGAGTAATAGGAAAGCCGTACTATACTTTGTATCACAAGATAGCAATATTGCAGCAAAATATTGCTCTTCTTGTCTCATTTATTTAAAAAAATGATATCCTCTTCAACACTGTAAGAGAAAAATAAGAGAAAAACAAATGTTCTTTCATCTCACTAAAGTTGTCTAACCTTGGTTACTTGGGCCATAAATATATCTATGCTGGTGCTGATATTTGCTTATTACAAATTACTTATTCTCAACTTTCCTATTTTTTTCCAAGATGAAAGAATGTATTTAACATAACCAATAGACATAATGATGTATCATCTAGTTATTGTTGACTCTTAGTAATCACATAGGCTTTTCACCTGATCTGTCCCTAAGGTCTTCCAACAGTATACATATAGTCCTCAACTTAGGACCACAATTCAGCACAAAATTTATGTTGTTAAGTGAGACAGTTGTTAAACAAGTTTGCCTCGTTTTACAGTCTTTCTTGCCACATTTAAGTGGATCACCGGAGTTATTAGGTTATTAACATGGTTGTTAAGTAAATCTGACTTCCGCTCTGACTTTGCTTGCCAGAAGGTTGTAAAAGAGATGATATGACCCGGGACAGTGCAGCTGTCATAAATATGAGCCAGTTGCCAAACATCTAAAATTTGATCATATGGCCATGGGGGCTGAAATGGTCCTAAGTGTTAAAAAGCGATTCTAAGTTACATTTTTCAGTGCCGTTGTAACTTTGAATGGTAACTAAACAAATGGTTGTTAAGTCAAGGATTACCTGTATTCATTGCCACCGTACAGGTAGTCCTCGAGTTACGAATGTAATGGAGCCTGCCAATTACTTTCTTAACCTGAGGATTCATAGGAGTGAATAATGTAACATGAACATAATCATTCCCTGCTTTTGTCCATGCATTTGCTAATCGAATGTGCAGGTTGTTAATACACAAGGTATATATTGCCTAGACTCCCTCTGTGAGGTAGATGAGCGGTTTGAGAATGTGATAAATAGATAAAGTTCCAACAGCACACCCCAAAGCAGCTACATCCCAGAAGCTCCAACAGCACGGCCCAAAGCATGCACCCCAAGTCAACCTGTATTATAGGAAGAGAAGATAGGTAGATAGCATCTCATATTTTCTCCCACATTGTTTCCCTCAAAGTTGCATTTTCCAAAGAACAAGGTAGAATACTTCATATATTTGTGTGTGTTATATACATTAAGGCACTCATAGAAATAATTAAAAATTACTTTGCTTTCTATATATTTATATAATACATCAAATTATTTTTGAAAAGAAAATTTTCATTCTTCTTGATTTGAAAAAGTATTGGTTAGTGGTACCATATACAAAAATGGTTCATGTTGGTAGCTAATTATATTTTAGCTTTTTTATAGTATACAGGAATGGGAAGAGACAGTGTAATTTTCAAGGTTATAGTTATGTTATAATCTCAAGTAGCTTTTAAAATCACCGTAGGAACAATTGATAGTGAATATATTTGTTTTTCCCAATAGGCAACCAGATAAATTGGTAGTGGTTTGGACAAGAAGAAGCCGAAGGAAATCTTCTAAGGTTAGTCTTATTTCCCATTAATTAGGGGCTATAATATGAAATCTCTCATATGATAATTGTCCTGGTTCAAGACAAGGTTGAGAGAACTAAAATTTTTAAAGGAATTTGTTTCTAATATATTACTGCTATTGCTAATAAACTCTGCTGCTATGACTGATTTTGTATGTTTTTCAATCTTAATAATAACCTCAGTATTTATTATTATGGTAGTTTATGTTATACAAATCTTTGCATTGTATAAAAAAATAAATAAATGATTCTTTTCCTTGAAAGCGATTCCTATGGTATTCAATTGTAATATACATTCTAATTTATTAACTTATCTATCTAACTACTATTGTTTTTACTTTTTCCCCATTTTTATGCCCCAGGGTTTTACTATCAATAATAGTACTACTTGTAACAATATTAACCAGCACAATCCAGCTGAAACAACATTTTTCTTCTGGAGCTTTATATAAAAGAGAGTAACAATAATTTATATGTATTAAATTAAACAATAATTTAAATATATGCTGTAATGCTCAGCATAAAAAGTACTACAAGGATAACTGCAGATCACTTTAAAAATAAATTATTTCTCACTTTCATCCAGAACATCTTTAGTTTACTGTGGATGTAGTTCACTATGTAATGATATAAGCTAAATGTGCAAGAAAGAAAAGAAAAAACACACAAAGAAGTAACTTCCAATTTTCTTTAGGCCAGTTAGAAGTGCAACTATAAATTTAATTCTGACACTATGATCACAAGATATCTCTCATCTTTCTACAGTCTATCCTACCTAATCATCAAAACCATAAACCATAAATTTATTTTTTCTGTTTTATGCAAAATGTCCATAAGAGATTTCCAATCAACAATAAATATAGACAGTCTTCTCTAATCAAAGATGTCATTTTAGCTGTCTCAGCAAATTTTATTGTCACCAACCATTCCTCTATTGTGGATAGTGCTGAATCTATCATTGCTAAATGATAATTGAAATGCTGTTTTTGTGGTTCTTACCGAATACTCGGACTGGGATATGGAGGAATTTATATTCTCTTGGCTATAATAATCAGGGCTGCTGGTGGACAGAGCTAGAATGAGGACTGCCCTATTTTTTCTTTTTTTGTTTATCTGCTTCATCACAGATTACCTCCTCAATTCCAATTGTCCCTTTCAGCTTTTCCACTTTCCCACCCCTGTCCTTTCTCTGGACTTTCATCTCCCTCCTCCTGATTTTATCTGGATAAAAGGGGGCTGAAGACCATGGTTTTCCAATTCCACCAGAAGACATTGTAGGTCTGGTTAGGGACAATTTGCTGACATGAATAAATAGCAAATGGTTCATTATTTGTTATTTATTTATATTCCACCTTTTATTATTTTTATAAATACCTCACAGTGGCAAACATAACTTCCTCCTCCTATTTTCTAATAACGATAACCCTGTGCCTTGAATTGGGCTGAAAGAGAGTAGCTGACCCAAAGTCACCCAGCTGGTTTTCATGCCTAAGGCAAGACTCAGTCACCTGCTTTCTAGCCTAATGCTTTAACCACTAGACCAGGTGTTACTATTTGATTCAGTCCCGAAGGAGTCAAAATGGGCCAATCTGTGTCTATTCAGTTATCCTCTCATGCATTCTCATAAATATAGAAAGGGTTAAAATAATTTTGGTAATTAAAATGCTTCTTTAACATTAAGCAAAAAGGACGGAGTTATGTGCACAAAGCAGCCCCATAATAGGAATGCAAGGCATAAATCTGAAATGTGCAAGATAAGATAAGCTGTATTGTCATTTACCTGTATACACAACGGCACACATTAAAATGAAATTCCAGTGCCCCTCTCTCAAAAGAAGCAACACCACCCACCAATGTCATCATCCTACGAATAACAATAATATAATAACAGTGGTAGCACTGAAAATGCTGACGTACACAAAAATTGCACCAAAATTAATATTAATCACAGTCAATTGTGTATACATAGCGTAAAAAAGAATTTTGAGAGTTAACAAGATTGATACTACCGTATATGGAACAAAGCTATTACAGAATCTAGGTGTTCTGCTTTGGATACCACAAAGCCTCCTCCCAGAAGGTAACAAATGAAAACTGATCATGGAGAGGATGTGTAGTGTCCCAGACAATGCTGCTGACTCTGGTCCAACAGTGCCTATATGCCGTGTCTTGGATAGAAGGAAATGAACTTCCAATAATACTTTCCACCGTTGTCACCACTCTCTGCACATTCTTCCTATCCAAAGCAGATACTATGTTATGTTAATAGGAATCTACCCCAATGCTGTATATGCCCACTTCTACTCGTATGAAAGAATTCTGCTTTCCTTTGCTTCTTCAAAGACATACAAGGAAAGTGAATCTGTTCTGTTGCACATCATAGTGCACAGTCCCTTGTTAGTTCAGACATATAATACAGGCAGCAGCACTCTGCTGCTCCTAGCTTTTCTGAATTTTCAGATAGCAAGTAAAGTTGGTCTTTACTTCAGAAAAATTCACCATTCCTCACTTGTGAAGTATTTGACCTATCCTTCAGGAGTTAAAATACCTTTGCAGAGAACATTAACCTGATTTGAATAAGAGCATTCTTTGAATGTTCAAAGAACATTTCTCAAATAGCAAGAATTGTAGGACTAAGTTCCATCTTCCAGTTAAGTTCAAGAATTATAATAAAATGATTTTTTAAAATCATTTATATTTTTATGCGATTAGAAAGGTCTGTCTCCAGGTCTACAGATCAATAAAGTTTCCTAAGGCCTTAGTCATCCTGCCAGTAATGCATAAGCAAAGAAATTAGTTTTAACTAAATGCATTCTTGGAAGCAAGTCAAATGTAGGATCCGGTTGTATTGAGAAGATATTTGTGTCCCAGGATTTACCTAAATGTATAGTTTGGCATAAATATTTTATTATGTTACTGTTAATTTAGCTCTGTATCCTACCTTTTATACAGGACCTCAGGGCAGTGTATGTATTACTCTTTCCTCTTTCCCCCCCATCGCAATACCCTATGAACTAGTTGGGCTAAAAGAGAAAGAATGACCGACTGACTCAAATAAGAATGCAATGGATCAATGGGACAGATTGTCTTAGTCTGGTTGTCTGATGGAGTTGGAGCAAATATGACACAATTATATCAATAGATAAGAAAAGTAGGCACATTCCATTTTTAACTTTTTCCAAAACAGGTATTTTGTACATTTTACTTGGTTCTCTCCTTTTTCCATTATACTGGAACAACCTGCCTCCAGAGGTGGTGAATGCTCCAACACTGGAAGTTTTTAAGAAGAGACTGGACAGCCATTTGTCCGAAATGGTATAGGGTTTCCTGCCTGAGCAGGGGGTTGGACTAGATGACCTCCAAGTCCCTTGCAACTTTACTTATTTATTTATTTATTCATTCATTCTTTCATTCATTCATTTTTGTTGTTGTTGTTGTTATTATCATCATCATCATCATCATCATCATCATCATCATCATCATCATCATGAGCTTCTTCTCATTGCCTAATAGCCAAATGATAGTAGTGGGTGAAAATGTTAAATCTATACACATGCAAAAGTGTTGACCAAGTGTGGTAAACCTGAGAGGCTTTCTGCACTTCTATGGGGTAAAAGAGAGTGACGATTTGTGACTGGTTTTGCCTTGATTGGTATTAGACATTTTTACATCTAGCTTTAGTCCTAGGCATTGTTCTTTCAATCATCTTTACCCATAAGTAGCAAATATAGCTCTCTGCATTCTTCTCAGCTGTTACGTCTACATAGCTTAAGACTTCTCCATTTTCACACAATTTTTTTCTTCAGGCTCATAGTTGGCAACCAGGAATAAAGAATCCTTATCGTGGGGTAGTAGTGTGGCCTGTTCCTGAAAACATTGAAATCACTGTGACACTTTTTAAGGTAAGTGTGTGTTTTGTTGAATTCTGTGTATACATATATGCATACTTATATATGGTACCAATCGGACAACTCTCACTTTGACCTTCACTGCCTAAACAAATGAACAAAGTGCCTTCATATAATCATTCAAGAAACCCTCTTTGCTGATGATTGTGCTCTCTTGATGCACCAAAAACCTATGATGTACAATTGATTCTGAACTTCTCAGATGTTGCTATGCTCCTTGGCCTGATTTCATCCTGAACAAAACTGAAGTACTTTACCAGCCTCTGCCAGGTACCAAGACCACAAAACCAAAAATCACTGTTCATGAAACCAGCTGACAACTTCCAATACATGGGAAGCATCATTTCAAGTAATAGATCTTTGAACAAAGAAATTGACTCCAGGAACAACAAGGCCAGCCAGGCAATGGGATGGTTGCATACTAGAGTGCTTAATCAACATAACATCTCTATCTCCAGAAAGCTGGAAAGTTGTGGTTATCCCTTCTGTCTTATATGGATATGAGTCCTTGACTTTGTACTGAAGGCACATCAAACAACTGGGGGGAAAAATCACACACACGTTCATTGGCAAGACCATGGCTCCAACCTGGAAGTCTTTGATGACCCAGAGTGCACCAGCATTGAGTCCCTGATTATCAGAGCCCAGATGAGGTGGGTGGGACATATCATCAGAATGGATGACCACCTTGTGTCTCGCTTACTGAACTCTGGGAATAGGTTCAAGTTTGACTATGCAAGTACTTCAATGATGCTGTGAAAGAAACCCTATGCCGCTCTGACATCCAGCCTAGGTTGTGGCTGCTGACAAAATCTGAACCCTGTGCTATGAAGCCTCCACCACCTTTAAAGGTACACAACACCAAAGTCTATTAGAAAACCCTGAGTGGCATCACAGAATAACACCCATAGTCACTGCAACAATGGACTTCCAGAGCCCCCATCATACTAGACCAGGGGTCTCCAACCCCTGGTCCATGTGGCATGCCAGCAACTGGTCCACACAAACAAGCAAAGCCCCATCCATGGGAAGCAGGCAGCACACAAAACCACGCACTCTCCAGTTCACGGAAAAACCTTTCTCCACGGAACTGGTCCCTGGTGCCCAGAAGGTTGGTGGCCTCTGCACTACACAGTATGCTTCCAGACTGGGACTGTAGAGCCACCCCTGTATCCAAAGATAAGCTGCACAAAGCATGTCTTGAAATCCAAAAGATTGCCATATATTCACTGCTTCATTATAAATCAAAGTAAAGAAACCACGTTAGTGTATAATGCTGTGAGTTCAGTAAATAAGCTGTCAAGGAACTGTAGGATCACTTTAGAAAATGTACCACAAAAATTGGTCTCCTATTTAAAAACATGTTTGTTTGACCAATACCAAACAAACCATCAAGGTCTTATTCGAGCAAGGATGTTTCTATAAAAAGTTATTTGGATTCAGAATAATGGAGCTGGCTATCGTGAAATTGGGAAAAAAATTACTGTTTATTTGCAGTACATGTCAATTTAATTTATTACAGATTAGGTTCATCATCCAGGACAATAAAATCTGGTCTTTAGGTATAGGTCTGGTACAGGTAGGAAGGGGAACAACAGAAATGGAAAGGATGACATTGTGTATGTGTGTTTATGTGTGCATTTTCAACACACACATGCTCTGCAGATTGGAAGCTCTTTTTTTCTGCTTCCATCTCTTTGAACCTGTGGTTCTACAACAAGGGTTAGCAACCTGCAGTCTGTAGGCTGCTTGCAACCCTTGAAATCCATTTTTGTGGTTCCAAAGGCCCTTGGAAGTAGATGCTGAAATTCAATAAACTGCTGATAAAAGGATGTGCAATTTTCTGCTGGTTTCTGACAGTCACCAACATAGAAAAAGTGCTAATCCCTAAAAGTGGCTTAACACAGTAACACAGCTAATACCAAAACACCACTCTCCCCAATTCTGCCAATCCTGCCAAGCCACTGGAAATCCTGTTCTCCTCCACTTAGCTGATGGTTTTATATCCTTATCCTATAGTGGCCTTGGCTATCCAAACCATTAAAATAAGCCACTGAAACTTTGCTTGCCCTTGTACATAGGTAACCAGTGTTCATACTAAGAGAGAATTTGCTGACAATTTAAATTACTTATACAGCTATATATTTATACAATTATATATTATGTTTGTCATTATGTGTAGCCTTCATTTTAGCTATTGGCTCATCCACAGTTACAAGAGTGGTGAAAAAATAACTTTTCAACCAGTCCTTTGATTTATGATCTTTGCAGATCTATAAAGAAGGAGAGCTGAAGTAAAATTGTAAAATGTTTTACTTAGCAACTACTTCACTTAATGACTGAGTTGCTGGTCTCAATTGTGATTCCTAGACAAAGATTATCCATATTCCTATGTAATACATTGCCATGCTAGCCATTAGCTGAAGTAGTCTAGTTGGCTGGCAAAAGAGAAATTCAGAAGCATCAATAAACCACAGCATACAAATATTCAGAAATTAAATGGTTGCCAAACCCAAAAGCAAACACATGTAAAGTAAGACATATATCCCTGAGTAATTTCTGCTTTTAAAATAGAAGGGATAGATAGCTGAAAGAATAAGAACTAACTATGTCTGGAATCAGAAATATTTCAGTGTAGGAGCCTAACAGGCATGCATTCCCAGCAATTGGGAATGGCATTTCACACCCAGGACACCTCTTCCTTGTTCCGAATAGCCACACACTTATTTATTTTGAAAGAGGAGCTTTAAAATTTGTTTTAGGAACCAACTAGCTCAGGGGTAGGCAACCTTGGCTCTTTTATGACTCATGGACTTCAACTCCCAGAATTCCTGAGTCAGCATGAGTTGAAGTCCATGAGTCATAAAAGAGCCAAGGTTGCCTACCCCTGAACTAGCTATATATGGAAAGATATGGTATGTTATCTGACCTGATCTCAGGTGATTTCAGGCTTTCAGCTAATCCCAAAGGTTGACACAAGCCATCAAACGGTACTGGCGTAATATGATAAGAATATCTGCTCACCTTATTTTGGAACATCTCTAAAAGCCAACCTTGGTATAAGACACCAACTAGCATTTCAGTAATTTAACAGAGCAAGAAAGTATTTCTGTATCACCTAATAGCCAATCTTCTGAGTAATTCACCGTATAAAGCTTATACTTCAAAAGAGAAGGGCCTGATATAAAGAGCCTCATGTATTAAAACAATGGCGGAATAACACTTAAGTGAAACTACAACAACATACTTTCAAAAGTGTAGTCCTATCAAGATTTGGATATGTAATTAATGATTGCTAAAAGAACATTTGTTTGTATTAACTTTTATGGTGACCTAATTCTTGCTCCCTCTGCAGCTCCTAGAGATCCTAGCCACTTGCTGGGATTCATAACAATTGTCCATACTCTAAGATCATCCGTCTCGTCTAAATTAAAGGGCACCATGTTGGAGAAGGTTGGGGATCAGCAGGTTCAAATAGGGGAGAGAGATCTCCCAAAGGAAAGAAAGAAGGTTGCACTGCCATTTTGCATCGCAGCGTGGAAGTATCTCTCCCAAGAGAACCTATTTGCACTGATTAAAAGCTGAAGATCAGAGCTGTGCTCCTGGTTTTTATCAGTACTGGCAGTGGCTGATGACAGAATGCATTGCTCATACAGTCTGTATAGGAATCAGAGATAAAGGACCGAATTTGTTTGCAAAGCAGCACTCTAAAATAGTAGTGTGGGTAAAGAACAGGCACCAAGCTAGACAAGCCTTGTGTTTTGGAAGTGATACGATTGCATTATCTCTGAATCTGTAAGTGGCTGTTGAAATGGCCTTGCTGATAGGATTAAAGGTTACCCGTCTGGGCATCTGTGACTAATGAGAATGTTAAGTATAGCCTCTTAGCAGTGGGCAGTGGATACTTGAACACTTGTTACTTAAAAGCATAGAGGATCGGTCACTGGGCAGAATATTTGCCTGAAACAAAAAGAGGAACTTGTTCATGTTCTTCCGTTTGAGAAACCTCTACATGAATATGATGGTCTGCCTTATCCAACCTTTTTCTTTCCAAATGATATCTCTGGCTTTATGTTCTATGATGGAGCTTCAGTGGCCTCCAAAATTTCACCAAAGAAAATAGATGCCTATGATTGTCCAATGGACAAAGTGAACACCTCAAACTTAGTTCCAAATAACAGGTTTTCATTGTATGAGGAATAAGCTGAAGGTTGCCTTTTTTCCCATGAAAGGATCATATAAGAGCCTTGTACCCCCATGATGACCTAACAACTAGATTGTGACGTAAACATTTATAAATATCCATTTCAGCAAATGAATGAAATATTATCCCGAATCGATGATGTGATGAGGTAGTAGGGAATTAATTCAGAGAAAAGATATACGGCTCAGAATACAATACCTCTGGTCCTGGTGACCGACCCAGATTGGATCCTGCAAAAGATATAAAGTTACTCTCCAGCCATGAGTATGTGTTATATGTATATTTTACCCAACTGTCACCACTACACATTGCAAAAATATGACTGAAACATAAAAAGTTGGTTATAATGTATGCAATCAGAAAGAAGTCTTAACAATGTAAAGGAATCAAGTATTTGTATCACAGAGTACCAATATATGAAAGGAAAATGCTCTTAAAGGAAAAGTAAATAGAAAATAATTATTATTACAAAGAAAATTCTGTGCTACTCTTTTTTGTTATATTAAAGATGATAACTGGTTGAAACCTATATATTTTTCAATAAAGGTGGGCTTGTAATTAATATTCATATCTATCTATCATCTATCTATCTATCTATCTATCTATCTATCTATCTATCTATCTATCTATCTATCTATGATATAACAGATGATTATAGTAGCAATTCTACCGTCATTTGCAGCTCCTGTCCAAACTTTTTTTTCCAGTAGTTTCTGTCCTTGTTAATCCCTTCATTTTTAGTTAATTTAGGATCTTGTTTCTTCCTTATTTCTTCAGAATAACTTGCCTAAATTGATAAAATCCATACGTTAAAAGTATAGGTTTCAAAGACACAAGCTTACTATAATCATTATGACTATATGTAGTTTGGAGTAGGTACCCTCTTGTTAAACTTCACTAGCTAGGAATTTCTTCAATAACCTACTGTAGGTATTAAAATGTAATTTGTAAAAGGATTCAAAAGTTACATTACTGAAGAGACGCATACATATCACCAATAGATATAGAGACTTTTTCTCAGAAAGGTATCTGGAACAAAATTATAAGAACAAACAAAACCACCACAAAATAAGCCATCTGGATTAAGAATTAGCAATTTTTGAGCTTAATATCACAAATAAAGTATCTCATTCCTAAAGTGTTTGCCACATCATACAATATCTACTTGGTTTAGTATCAAACTTCATTTTGAGGTATAAATAGAATTCTGATCTGTATATGACAAGAGACTCCAAGGAGGGGATATGATTATTTTCCAAACATACTGCATTCCTTCCTATTACCATATTGTTCCTTCAACGATGTTAGATTCATACATTTATTATGGGAAGGCCCTCTGACTAGGATTATTGTCTTCCATGACAATGAGTACCATTCTAAGCTACTCTTTTTCACGCTACACTTCATTCCACTCTATTTCAGGGTTGACAATGACTTAAAAGATCAACATGGTAAAAAGTCTGTTAAAAAGAGATGTAAATGTAGTAATTGAAAAAATAAATATTACTACCACTTTACAGAACTTTAGTAAGACCACACCTGGAATACTGCATCCAGTTTTGGTCACCACATTACAAAAAAAGATGTTGAGTCTTTGGAAAAAGTGCAGAGAAGAGCAACTAAGATGATTAAAGGCCTAGAGACTAAAACGTATGAAGAACGGTTGCAGGATTTGAAATCTAGAGAAAAGAAAGACTACAGGTGATAGCAGGATTCCAGTATTTGAGGGGCTGCCACAAAGATGAGGGGGTCAACATTTTCCAAAGCACCAGTGGGAAGGACAAGAAACAATGGATGGAAACTAATCAAGGAGAGAAGCAACCTGGAATTAAGAAGAAACTTCCTAACGGTGAGGACAATTAAGAGCTTGCCTTCAGATGTTGTGGGTGCTTCATATCACTGGAGGTTTTTAAAAGAGACTGGACAGCCTCTTGTCTGAAATGGTATAGGATCTCCTGCTTGAGCAAGGGGTTGGACTAGAAGACCTCCAAGGTCCCTTCCAGCTGTGTTCTGAATTGAAAATGTGTTCTGGATTTGTTTTAATGTTACTGAGTTGTATTTTAGGCACTGATGAATGACCGGTGACAGGAGGCACATGAATTATCTCAGCCTCCTGGACTTTCATTATTATTATATTTTTAACAAAAAACAGGAGCCACCCCTACTTTGATTACCATTTTTAGAAATTGGCACCAAATCCTGTGGTGTGTGTGTGTGTGTGTGTGTGTGTGTGTTTGTACTTAATCTATCACTCATGTTGATTTTGAACCTCAGTTTAGTCATCCTATATGCTGATTGACAACATGGATATTCTTTAGTAATGCTGACATGTAACGTATAGATTTCTAAATGTCTGTGTGTGTGTGTGTCTGTGTGTGTGTGTGAATATAAATGAAAATTACCTTTCAAAAGAAAAGGTCTTTAGAACTGCCGGAATAATACTATATAACAGACATGTCAAACACAAGGCCCGGGGGCCAGATCCGGCCCGCAAAGTGGTTTCATGCGGCCCGTGAAGCCATCCTGGAAACAGTGAGGGAACGGCCCCCACTGCCTTGGCCCTGGCCCAGAGACCCTCCTTCTGCCAGAGACCCTCAGATCTGTCCCACTCCTGCCAAGGCCCCCATAGACACCCTTGATGCAAACGATGTAGAGCTGGCCACGCCCACCCAGTAGGCCACACGCACTCTAGCCACGGCCACCCAGTAGGCCACGCCCACCCAGGCCACACCCACCCGGCCCCCTGAGGGCAACCGCAATGCTGATGCGGCCCTCAATGAAATTGAGTTTGACACCCCTGCTATATAATAAAAAACCACTACAATCTCTACTCCTATGTTCCATTTCCCTTGTTTAAAAATCAAAATAAATCTTGGACGTTTTTGTATATAGTTCATTTAAAAAAGTGATCTGCAGTCAACGACCAAAAGAAAAGCAATAATACAATATAATGCCGTAAGACAAGGTGTGAAACTAACATATCAGGAAGACATAAAAGTCTTCCTGATTTTAAAAGTCTTCCTGATTTCTCCCTGTCTAGTAAAAAACACAGCAGCTCATCCCGTATATGATCCTACTAAACCTTTCCCCCCCCCAACATGTACTCAGTGATTAAGCAGTATGCTTTGCCAAATGCACTCCTATGCAGAGTATTTGGAGGATGAAAAGATAATAAGTGTAGTGAATATGCTGCTAAAGAGGCCTTCTGATAATGGGTTCAAGACTTCAGATCTGTCATCCTCTACATCTGTGGTGGCAAACCTATGGCACGCGTGTCACAGGTGGCACACAGAGCCCTCTCTGTGGGCATGTGCACCATCGCCCCAGTCCTAGGCCTTCAGCTGGGTTTTATAAAACCTTTTCGCTTTAGGCCTCTGACACTGCGTGCAAAAAAAAGAAAGGTTCAATCAATCAATCAATTTCAACTTCTCACAGGGAAAAAAAAAGATCTAGCAAATTTGGAATTGATTGATTGAACTTTTTAGTCCCAGTCTGCCGTTATCACCGCAGCCACGCCCACCCAATGGGCCACGCCCACCCAATGGGCCACACCTGCCTGGCACCCGACGATACATAAGTGAGTTTTGGGTTGCAGTTTGGGCACTCAGTCTCTAAAAGGTTCACCATCATTGCTCTAGATCCAAATCCAGGATTCATCTGTTTATCTTCTATCGTAGGTTTCCTGGGTTCAGAAAGGAATTTAACATTGTATTTCTGCTTTTCAGGATCCCCATGCAGAGGAATTTGAAGACAAAGAGTGGACATTTGTTATAGAAAACGTAAGTGACAAAATGGTGTTTTGCTTTGGATTTTAGCTCGACATTGGAGCCATTACCATGTCTCAGGATAGGAAACTCCTTCCTTGCCCTCTGTGCAGAGAGGAAAGAAAAGGCAATCTGCCTATCTGTGCCACCTTCCACTTCTAACACAAATATGATTCCTTTTCAAACTGATTCATTTACATTTAAATCAGTTGCTTTATTAGTCAGTTCGGTTTTCATAGATGCTGAATCACTACAAAGTCTTTTTTTTCTCTCCAACATTTAGAGCTAAAACATAAAAGGCTACTGCAAAAGATAACAATTTTGGTCTGTGGCTTGCAATCAGATCATGGTATGCAGTTATGGTTAAAGCAAAACAATCACTACAAAATGCAAAAACATTCCTTCTTCCCCCAACATTATCTTCAAATAAAGTTTGAGAAAAGTTGGGAAATCCTTCTTAAGGTTGATAGCGCCACACAGTGGCCAAAGAAGAAATAATGGTTTAGGAAAAATCTGATTTAGAGCAGTGTTTTTCAAACTTGGCAACTTTAAGATACGTGTATTTCAACTTCCAGAATTCTCTAGCCCAGCATGCTGTGCCCATTGAAGTCCACGCATCTTAAAGTTGACTGTATTATTGGTGTGTGGAGTTGATAAAGATGTGGCCTGTAGAACAAATCATAAAGTGCTGATGTAAAACTTCCAGATCAATCTAAAGTGAAAGAACAACATCAGGTAGATCCCAGTATTTGATCATGAACATATACGTATCATTTTTCAAGGAAAACATCAGGAATTGCTTTTGATGTTGTGAACCTCTCTGTTAGAAATCCAGATTATAGCTTTGCATGGAAAGAGAAATACCAGATATTTAATCTGGATTTTTAAAAAGGAGTATGAATATAGAAAAGCCTTTGATTATATATACAGTGTCATAACTATGGGAATGTCTTTAGAATAATGTCGTCCCAGAACATCTCGTTGTCCTTGTGTACACAGCTCAGGAAGCCACAGTCTGGACAGAACATGGCAAGACAGACTGGTCGGGTTGGGAACGGAAAGGAGTGAGACAAGGCTGTATACTTTTTCTTTACAGGTAGCCCTCGGTTAACAACCATTTGTTTAGTGACCATTCCAAGTTACAATGGCACTGAATGAGGAGACTTGCAGCCAATCTGCAAAGTTGCAGTCGTCACAACATTGTGTGATTTCAATTAGGATAGTTGTAGCATCCCATTTGTGACTTTCATTGCTAGCTTCTGACAATTGGAAGCCAGAAAAAAGTCACAAATGGCAATCACAGGACATTGCACCTAACAACATATAGAATTTGGCCAACAACTGCAACTGGAATTGTCAGAACCACCATTATAAGTCGGCACAGTCACATGAAATCATGCTTTCTCCTCCCAATTACGGTTATTAACCAAGGACTACCTGTTTCAACATACAGTATATGCTGAATATATTTTGTGGGAGCCTGAACTTGAAGAAAATGAACGTGGTTTTAAAACTGTAGGAAGAAATATCAATAACCTGCGCGATATGAGATCTCTCGTTGCTCACTGATTGTAAACAAACTGCTTATATAGCAGACTTATCTGAAATGATGCCATGTAGAGATATACTGGTCTGTAATGGCAAGAATTTTATAATAAATGCTTTCTTTTTCTATCATATGCATGTCTTTAAAGAAGAAATCCATGGAATTTATTTATACATAAAAATACCAGCTATTTTGGTTTTTGTACTTATCTATTCTCCCATGAGGTTAGCTTTTTTAAAAGCTTATTTTCTCCTTTCTCCAGAATTAAATACCTGCATTTAATACATTTAGAGTAGGGAAGTTATAATTCAGACATGTCTTCCTAACTAATTTCTCTGTCATATTGTTCTGTATGTTATTATGTGATCTGTGACTGGTTGCCTAAGTTGCCTGTGCTAGATATAACTCAGAATTAAATGTTTTGTCAGTTATCACATTTGGTAGAAAATCAGAAAAGTGTATACTTTTTAAAAATATAGCATTTGCTTACTGTACAATAAATGTTCAGCATTTATTCTAGTTCCAAAATTTTAGAATGTAGGTATTTAAAGCAAATTTTGGGTTGGTGGATTTGGGATTTTGGAACTTTTTAGGAGGGGGATGTCAAAAAGTTTTGTTTTGTTTTTTTGATATTTCAATGGCTGGACTTGATCCTTCTCATATATTTTCTTTCCTGCTAAATTTTGTGGATGGGAAGAAAATGCAATGAATGCCAACTTGGGGACATCTATCCCATAATATTCTAACATACCTTTGAAATCTCAGAACCACTGAATGGCCGTGAATGGCCATCTAGAATATAATGTTCAATTTGGTCAGTCAACCTAAAAGAAAGTTGCTAAAGAATTAGAGACAGTGCAAAGAAGAGCAACAAGGATGGTGTAAAATCCTATGAAAAATGGTGAAAAAGGACTATGTATGTTTAGCCTAAGAAAGAGAAAACTAAGAGGAAACATGATAGCAGTCTTCCAGTGCTGGAAGGGCTGGTAAAGGAAGAGAGTAGGACTTTATTCTCCATAGTAACTGAGGGTAGGACAAGAACTTACGGGGTGGAAGCTTTTCAGAGACAAAATCAAATGCAAAATAAAGAGGAATTTTCTGGCCATTTAAGCTATGAAGCAATAGAGCACAGCTTGCTTCTTGAAGTTATGAGTGCTCCATCTTTAGAGCTTTTCAAAGAAACTTTGGACAAACATTTGTCTAGGATGGTCTGAGGATTCCTTTCCTAGACAGGAGATTGAACTAGAAGACCTTCTAGGGCCATGGTGGCGAACCTTTTAGAGACCGAGTGCCCAAACTGCAACCCAAAACCCACTTATTTATTGCTGGGTGCTGGGTGGACGTGGCTGAGGTGGTCATGGCAGATTGGGTGGGTGTGGCCAAGGTGGGCATGGTCACCTCCATGTTGCTCATGGGGAGGGATGCCTGTGGGGGGTGGGCAGGGATGGAACGAATGAATGAACCTTTATTGCCAAAGTACAACCATGTATACATTGAGATTGGCTGAGCCTCCCTTCATGCCCCTTCATGCCCCCACCCCCAACTCACAAACCCTCCATCTTATTACACCATGTGAGCTAATTGCATAGCACACCGGCCTCGCAAGTCAGTCATGCATAAAGTTTATAAAATTATTTCCCGTTCAAAAGACTAACAGCTCATGGATAAAAGCTGTTCTTCAGCCTGTTGGTACGGCTGGCTATACTTCTATATCTCCTACCCGATGGTAGGAGAGTAAAGAGGTACCGACCAGAGTGTGAGTCATCCCTGAGAATTTTCCTTACTCTTCCAAGGCAGCGAGCCCTGGCGTTGTCATCCAGTGGTGTCAGAGGACAGCCCACGATGTCTTGTGCTGTGCTCACCACCCTTTGTAATGCTTTCCTATCTGTGGCTGTCAGACCAGCATACCAAACCACAATACAGTGTGAGAGGACGCTCTCTATAGTAGACCGGTAAAACAATGGTCATTAGCCGTTGTTCTACCCTGTTCTTCCGCAAGACCCTGAGAAAGTGAAGTCTCTGTTGGGCCTTTCTGGCCACCTGGGTTGTATTAACTTTCCAGGTAAGATCTTCACAGAGGTAGACTCCCAGAAATTTAAAGGAGGAAACTCTCTCCACACAGTCCTCCCCGATGTAAAGTGGGGCAGGTTCCTCCTTTTTCCTCCGGAAGTCTTTCATCTTGCAAGTTGTTCAGGTGCAAGTTGTTGCAACACCATATGGATAGTTTTTGTACCTCCCCCCTGTATGCTGTCTCATCCCCACCTGTAATAAGACCTACTACAGTAGTATCATCTGCAAACTTAATTATCGCAGTAGATGGGTCGGATAATACACAATCATATGTGTACAATGAATACAGGTAGGGGCTAAGCATGCAGCCCTGTGGTGAGCCGGTGCAAAGCTTCAGGGGGGTGGCTAAAGCAGACCCGACCCTTACTGTTTGTAACCGGTCCCTGAGAAAGTCTTGAAACCAATCGCAGATGGAGGGGGAAAATTTCAAGTCAGTCAGCTTTTCGATGAGAGTGCTTGGCAAAATGGTGTTGAAAGCTGAGCTGTAATCAACAAAAAGCATCCTGACATAGCTTCCAGGTTTCTCAAGATGACTTGCTACAGAGTGTAAAGCAGTAACTATGGCATCGTCTGTCGACCTGTTCCCCCTGTAGGCAAATTGATGTTTGTCGAAATCCAGTGGGAGGCATGTCCTAAGATGTTGGAGAACCAGTCTTTCAAAGCATTTCATGACTACAGATGTTAATGCAACAGGTCTGTAGTCATTCAGGCACTCAACTGCAGTTTTCTTGGGGACTGGGACAATGGTAGCTGCATTCAAGCATGATGGTACACATGCCCTTTGCAAGGTGATGTTAAAGATCCTTGTCAGGACCCCTGCTAATTGGTCGGCACAGTTCTTAACCACTATCCCCAGCATCCCATCTGGGCCTGCAGCTTTGCTGGGATTCACAGCCTTCAATACAGTTCTCACTTGGTCTTCAAATAGGGTAAGTTGCTGAAAATCAGAAGGCCAGCCAGCAGAGGCTACGGGGTCTGGTCTTTTCACCTCGTAGCGAGTGAAGAAGATATTCAGCTCCTCTGCCAACGAGGCATCGGTGTTAACCGTGCTCCTTGTACTGCCCTTGTGGTTGGTTAAGTGCTGCAGTCCCTGCCACACTTGCTTCAGATTGTTGTCTGCTAAGTGGTTCTCCACCTTGTGTTTATATTGTTGTTTTGCCATCCTAATGCCTCTTCTGAGATTTGCCCTGGCCTCTCTTTATGTGTCCCTGTCCCCTGCCTTAAAGGCAGAATCCTGGGCTCTCATGAGTGTTCTTACCTCTGCAGTCATCCAGGGTTTGCAATTCCCGTAAACTCTAATGCACTTTTCTGTTGTCATAGTGTCAGTGCACGTTTTGATATAAGAGAGTACGGCATTTGTGTATGCATTCAGGTCTTGATCTTCATATACACTCCAGTCAGTGGTTTCAAAGCGGTCCTGCAACTGACTTAGAGCACCCATTGGCCAGGTTTTGACTCTTTTCGTGACTGCCTGAGTTCTTTTCCTGAGAGGGACATACTTTGGGCACAGCAGGAGTGAAAGATGGTCGGATGTACCCAGGTCGGGGAGAGGGAATGCTCTGTATGCCTGTTTCAGATTAGAGTACACGTGGTCTAAAGTGTTCTTCCCTCTGGTGGGAACTTGCACATACTGTACAAACTTGGGGAGAACTGTCTTTAGACAAGCTTGATTGAAGCCCCCAGCCATGACAAGAGCGCCCTCTGGGTGAGATTGCTGCTGCCTGGTGATGACATCATACAGCTTGGAAAGTGCCGTGCTGACATTGGTATCAGGTGGAATATAAACAGTCCCAAATAATTACCACAGTAATTTCTCTAGGCAGAAAAAAGGCCTACATATGACAGTCATCAGTTCCACATCTGGGAAGCAATACATGTAAACTAATCTGCTGTTGGCACACAGTCACAGTGTATATACACACAGAGTCCTCCTCCTTTGCTCTTACCAGAGCCTTCATCTCTGTCAGAGCGGTGAATGACTCGGCTTGTCAGCTCCACTGCTGCATTCGGTACATCTGAATGTAGCCAGGTCTCTGTGACAACCATCACACAACATTCACGGAGAAGCCTGCTTGCTGCCAACTGCAGCTGTAATTCGTCAATTTTATGGACGAGGGATCTGGTATTACTCAAGAAGACACTCGGCAGTGCTGGTCTATGAGGCTGCTTTCTGAGCCGATTCAGTATTCCAGCACTGCAGCCACATTTTTTTTTCTATCCTTTCTCTTTTGCTTACGCTGTCTCCTCCCCGACCTGAAGACAATCCATGGAGATCCTGGAGGCCTTGCTATGCAGTTTGGTATGTGGTGGGACTGCTGAAAATCGCTGGTAATTCCAGATTGCCTTGCAAGCCCGATGTTTAGCAGCTCTATATGTGTGTAGGCTAATTTTTCCTTGCACTACACTGTGCACACACATCCATACACATATTAATCCAGTCACCACACACCAGTACCGGGAGCTCAGGGCCACTGCATGTGAACGTGCCGCCATCTTGTGGAAGAGATCCAGGGGGTCTCTGGCAGGTGGGGCGGTAGGCAGGAGGCTCATCCTGCAGAGTGAGGTGAGGCAGGGCCAGGGTACTATTGCCAGGGGCAAGGCAAAGGCCAAGGCGGCTGCTGCCTGACACCATTGAGGCCAGTGAGCGCATGGGGGCCGACAGTGTCTGTCAGCAGCCACAGCCTGCTGGCTCCTCGACCGGTGCACTCTGGGGCTCCACAGCCCACCGCCAGCAATTCAAAGAAGCCGCTTCTGAGCTGGATGGCCAGCTGACAGCTGAGGAGGCAGTGCAGTGGGTCGTGCTCAGGAAAAGGAGAGCATGTGAGACCAGGAGGGACGGGTCAGGGGGGATGGAAACCAGCTGTGCCGGCATGCATCCGGCCACATGGGACCTCGGTGAGTTAGTGGGCGGCTGCTTGAAGAGGGAGAGTTACCATCTCTGGGGCATGACGAGCGTGCCTACAGAGAGGGCTCTGAGTGCCACCTCTGGCACGCGTGCCATAGGCTCGCCACCACTGTTCTAGGGTCCTCCTAGGCTTAAGATTGTATGAAAGGCAAGATGGCTGAAAAGGCAGAGAAATGTCCTTCATTTTATAATTCCCTCCCCCAAGCATAGCATCTACATTGAAATGAGTTTGATGACACATAATTTCTGCAATTATTTCTCATTCTCCATGGTGAAATACAATCTGCCGTCTGAACTGCTAGAACCAATTTGTTTAGATATTTTTTTCACCCTTGCTTCCTGCTAGCTGCCTTCCAATCTCTTGTTTCCCATAGAGGGGAGTATATTGGGTGAGATAGCTGACCAGAGCTGATATCTATGATAGCTTTTGCCAGCTGGAAAGAGGAAACAGCTAAATGGAGACAAAATTCTGGAAATAAACCTCTAATACTACATTAGGCATGTTTAAAACCAGCAGTGTATTTCAGCAATCCTAGCATATGTTTATTCATAGAAAATCAGCAGTAAAATATACTCACCAGAACATGCCAGAGACCTGAATCTCCATGAGGTCTTTTTTCTCTTTTCAACATCAAATATCAAAACAGAGTTCTGGTAATTGTTTTACAGTGGGATTCTAATCATACTCCAGATGTAAGCTGAGCTGACTAATGCTCCTTTTAATAAAAAGTATGTGTTTTTTTTTAAAAAAAGATGGTTCGATTTGCTGTA
This sequence comes from Vipera ursinii, assembly GCF_947247035.1. Taxonomy (NCBI): domain Eukaryota; kingdom Metazoa; phylum Chordata; class Lepidosauria; order Squamata; family Viperidae; genus Vipera; species Vipera ursinii. Next base: position 194,853,251 of record NC_139512.1, read on the forward strand.
TTCTTTTTTATGTGTGTATGGTGTTCCTTTTTGATAGTGAGCACATTTTTGTATTTAAAATGATGCTTGCTGGGATAGCATTATGTTAGACAAATCTCATTTCACTGTGGTCGCCTGGGGGGACAATGGCCAGACGCAATTGCAACCACATAGTGTCTGATTTTCAGCAAAGGGGACAGTACGAAGCCCTATAAAAAAGAAGAAAACAAAATGCCAATACATAGTCATTAAACGGGAGGGGGAGTGGATTTGACAGATGGTGGCTCCCTTATGAGAGGGTTTAAGATTTCATTTAAGATACTGCCTCTAAGGTAGTGTTTTGCATAACATTTGGATCAAAAGTGCTGCTAACTGCACTAAAATATTTATGATACAAGTAAAATGCTTGCTTTTGATGCCAATTTTCTACTGTATATATTATCATAGGCTAAGAGCTGGTCTACATCTATGGAGTTGGTGTTGATAAGCATCATCACACTTGCTTAGTAGTATAAGTCTTTTCCACTGTTGAGTTTGGTGCTTTTAAGGCTTGCTGTTTATCATGTTATTACTTTGTTCGGATGTGGTTGAATAAGTAGGACATGTTTGTTGGTTGCTGCCCATGGTATGGTGTGAGTAAAAGGAGTTGTGTGTCCCCTGGATCCTTAACAAGTAAATACATTTTTCAAAGTAAGCTTTGACATTTCAAACCCTTTTTTGAAGTTTTTCCCTTATTAAGAGAATTCTTTTGTCTCTTTCTTCACAATTTAAAGGGAAATTGAAACTCAGCAGGTCTATCATCGTACATTTAATAATGATTAAGTTTACCTCTATTTCTCATTTAAATCGAAAGTGTCCCTTTTCTGACTTATTTTGGCATAAGTGATGGTTTATACCTGAGTTTGTGGCTTCTCTTCTCCCCTAGAATGGATCAGAATCTTTTGCGTCTGTTTTCAGGTTACCATATATCTAAATATTAAACTGGTTAGTCTTAATTGTGATTTAACTGAGAAAACTTCATAGATCATTATTTAGTGTTTGCTTATGACCAGCTTCTTGAAGAACATTGCTCCAGGTTCACAGTGGCCCAGACATAATTCAAAACTTCATGATTAAAAATAGTGATTGTCTGAAATAATCAGCTCACTCTTATTAGCATATTTGAAACGCATTCTCCAAAGATTATATTTACCTTTGCAGAGCAAGGCAAAAAACTAACAAAACTCCAGAACTCTCCGAAGGTGGGAGACTTTATTTCTATGGGAGGCTTTTTAAAAGCCAAAATAGAAAGAAAAAAACCTAAATTGTTCTACAAGTATTTGAATTTGTTTCTGAAGTATTTGCAGGAATGGAGGAAGGGAATGGATGGGATTTTTTCTCTCTTAAGAAACAAAGATTCCCCCTTCCCATTTCTTCTTTCCTTTATCCCTCCTTCCTTTTTCCTTTCTCCCTCCCTTCCTCTTCTCTCCCCTTCCTTCCTTCCTTCCTTCCTTCCTTCCTTCCTTCCTTCCTTCCTTCCTTCCTTCCTTCCTTCCCTCCCTCCCTCCCTCCCTCCCTCCCTCAACCAGTCATAGGTTATTTAGTAAGTTCCTAAAGGTCCCACTTAAAAAAAATACCTTTCCCCCAAAACTAAAAAGCGACAGTCTGACTTTGTAAATTACAGTATACAAGATCTACTCCAGGTATGTGGGTGTCTAGTCCAAGATGTTATAAATAGGTGTCCTCCTAGACTCACAGCTCTCCCTGGAAGATCACATAGGAGCTGTGACCAAGGGGGCCTTCTCCCGGGTTCGACTGGTGCGCCAACTATGGCCTTATCTGGACCTGGATGCCTTACGTACAGTCACCCATGCCCTTGTGACCTCTCGCCTAGACTACTGTAACGCTCTCTACATGGGGCTGCCCTTGAGATCCACTCGGAAGCTTCTGTTCTGAACCAGCCCTCTTCTCGCACCCCTAATCAAAGGAAGAGTCTGGAAAGCGTCCAAGATCAAAAGGCTTCTGCCAAGTTTTAATTACACTGTTACAAAAATACAAGAGCTTGACTTCTCAAACGAAAAAGTTGCTTTCAGCAACTAGCCCCTCCCCAAACACTTCTTTTATAGAGAGCTCAGGGCGTGGTCTCCCTGTGCCTCCTCCCGAGGAGTCCCATAGCCTTCCTTTGTTTGTCCCTGCTCGTCTGCCTCCTGCGTCGGGCGTCCTTGAACAGGGCCAGCTGTGGGTCATCATCCTCCGCACTCTCGGGCTCACACAGCTGAGAAGAGGTTCCCGGCTGAGGACTCTGCAAAGTCTCCAAATCATCATCAGCCGGTTCGTTTCCCTCCTCCCCCACATCTGAGTCCTCCGATACATCGGACCCGGCTGTCGGACCCACAGGCTGGCCCTGAGTCACAACACTATCCCGCACCGCAGGGCCCTTCCCCCGGGTCTGCCGATCCGGATGCGGTCGGGATGGGAACTGTTCGTGAAAAGCAGTCACCAACGCAGGGGCATGAACGGCGGTCGCGTCTTCCCATGTGAAGTCCTCCGGCCCGTACCCTTTCCACTCGATCAGGTACTGGAAGCGACCTTTCAGCCAGCGGGAATCCCTGATGCTGGCGACCTCGTACTCGGGGGTGCTGTCGCCATCACGAGGTCCTGATGGGGGAGGTTCCGCTTGGCGAAGTGGACAAGCCGGTTGTTCGGGGACCAACAAGGACCGATGGAAGACGGGGTGCACGCGCAGGGAACGTGGCAGAGTTAAACGATAGGCGACCGGGTTGATGACGGCCTCGACTGGGAACGGTCCAAGGTAACGGTGGTCCAGCTTCCTCGCCGGCCGAGTGGATGGTAGGTTCCTGGTGGACAGCCAGACCCGATCCCCCACCGATAATGGAGGCGTATCCCTTCTCGACCGATCGGCGAACCTCTTGTAGTCGGCCTTGGCCTTCTCCAGCTGCCGTCGCACCAACCGATGGATCGCCTGTAACTCCGCCATGAATTCGTTCGCTGCCGGCTCCGGTGAGTCCACGGGAGAAAGGGGGAAAAACCGAGGGTGATAACCCACATTGGCCAAGAACGGTGTCATCTGCGTGGAGGTGTGCTGCGAGTTGTTAAAGGCAAACTCGGCTATGGCCAAATAGTCCACCCAATTGTCCTGCTGCAGGTTAACGTAGCAGCGCAGATACTGCTCCAAAATGCCGATGACCTTCTCGGTACCCCCGTCGGTCTGAGGATGATGCGCGGACGAGAGGCAAACCTTAATGTCCAACGCCCGCATCAACTCCTGCCAGAAGCGGGCTGTAAACTGGGCCCCCCTATCGGAGACGACTCTATCGGGAAGGCCGTGCAGCCGGAACACCTGTTGGATGAACATGCGACTAGTGGCGCGAGCTGACGGTAAGCCGCGACAGGGGATGAAGTGCGCCATCTTGGTCAACATGTCCACCACCACAAACACTGTCGTGAAGCCGGAGGATGGGGGTAGATCCGTCAGAAAGTCCATGGACACAGCCCCCCAGGGTCTCTTGGGCGTTGGCAAAGGCTGCAGTAAACCAGGCGGGGCCCCTGTCGCTGACTTGGCCTGCCTGCATGGGACGCAGGAGGTGACATAAGACTGGACATCGTGTCGGACTCGGGGCCACCAGAATGTACGGGAGACCAGGTTCAGAGTCTTGAACAGGCCAAAATGCCCCGCAGCCGGGTTATCATGACATTGGCTGAGGACGAGTCCCCTGAGTGGCCCTCCTGGAACATAGAGCCGGTCACGATAATACAGGAGTCCATCCGTGACCGACCAAGGCGAATCTGGCCCCACCTCTTCCTTCCGCTGAGCCACCCACGCCTCCTGCTGCTGCGCCTCCCGGATCCGAGCCCGTATATCCACCGGCTCCCGCACCGCAGCAAAAGACTCGACGGGGATCACGGTCCTGGGCGGAAGCTTGTCTTCCACTCGGGTGTACTCGGGCTTCCTGGACAGAGCATCCGCTCTCTGGTTGTGCCCGCTTGGTATGTACCGCACCCGGAAGTCAAACCTCGCAAAGAAGAGGGACCACCGGATCTGGCGTTGGTTCAAATTCCGAGCGGTCTGCAGGCTTTCCAGATTCTTGTGGTCCGTCCGGACCTCGATTTGATGCCGCGCCCCCTCCAGATGATGCCTCCAAGCCTCGAACGCCGCCTTGATGGCCAGCAGCTCCTTCTCCCAGATGGTATAGTTGCGCTCCGAGGGATTCAATTTCCGTGAGTGATACGCGCAAGGGAAAAGGGTACCGTTGGGCGTCGCTGCCTGAAGTAACACGGCCCCAATGGCAATGTCGGAGGCGTCCGCCTCCACGACAAACGGCCGTTGCGGGTCAGGATGCTTCAAGATGGGCTCCTTCATGAAGGCGTCCTTCAGAGCTTGGAACGCCTGTTGTTCGGGGGCGTTCCACTGGAACCGAGTCTTCTTCTGCAGGAGCCGGGTGAGGGGGGCTGTCAAGGCAGCAAAGCCAGGGATGAATGTCCGATAGTAGTTGGCAAATCCAAGAAGTCGCTGAATATCCTTCACGCGACGCGGGGGTTGCCAACTCTGCAACGACTCAACTTTACTCGGTTCCATGGCGATGCCCTCAGGAGAAATGCGGTGACCCAAGAAATCAATGGTCACCTGGTAGAACTGGCACTTCTCCAACTTGGCAAACAGCCGATGATTCCGGAGGCGCTGCAGGACCTGACGGAGATGCTGATGATGCGCTTCACGCGACGGGGAGTAAATCAGGATGTCGTCCAGGTAAATCACAACAAACTGGTCCAACAGATCCCGAAAGACGTCATTCATAAAATGCTGAAACACAGCGGGGGCGTTGGTCAGGCCAAACGGCATCACCGTGTACTCGAAATGTCCATAGCGAGTACCAAACGCCGTCTTCCACTCATCACCCGGCCGAACCCTGACGAGGTTGTAAGCTCCACGCAGGTCCAGTTTCGTGAAGATCTTAGCCTCCCGGAGTCGGTCCAAGAGCTCGGGGATGAGGGGCAGCGGGTAGCGGTTACGCACCGTGATAGCGTTGAGTTTCCGGTAGTCACAGCAAAGCCGTAACTCGCCCGACTTCTTTTTGACGAAGAGCACGGGCGCAGACACTGGCGAGGACGAGGGCCGGATGAAACCACGAGCCAAGTTCTTCGTCAGGAAGTCCCGCAATGCAGCCAACTCGGGCTCCGACATGGAGTACAAACGCCCCACTGGGAGAGGCGCATCAGGGACTAGGTCAATGGAGCAGTCGTAGGGCCTGTGCGGGGGTAATTGGTCCGCCTCTGACTCGCTGAACACGTCAGCAAAGTCGGACAGTTCGGGAGGCAAGGAAACCCCTGAGGAACCCTCCACCTGGCCGGCACAGATATGGCGGGTGTGGTCCACGCACTGCAAACTTGGGAAGGTGACCAAGTTCTGAGACCAATAGATCTGTGGATCATGCGCCCGGAGCCACGCCAGTCCCAAGACCACGGGGAAGTGCAGATCCGAAGTGACGTAGAACTGAATGGCCTCCACATGGGTACTGATGGCCATACACACGGGTTGCGTGGCGGCCGTGATAGGCCCGGACAGGAGCACGCGACCATCGATGGTCTCCACAAGCATGGGCGGATCCACTGGACACTGGGGAACAGCCCATTTGGCCACAAAGGCCGAATCCATAAAGTTAGTGGTAGCCCCAGAGTCAATTAAGGCATGGACTGGAATCCCCTCTGACTTGCCAGGGAGGATCAGACGTGCCTCCAAAATCAAATGCCGTGGAGGTTCACAGGCACCGTCGGAACGGCGTCGCTCGGTGTGGATGTTGTGGGTCGCCCGATCTTTCACACCGTCTAGATCGGGCTCGGGCCGTTTCCCGATAACAAAGCAGGGGACTTTCTTGGGGCAGGCTTGGTCACTGACGCCCGCTGACGCTTCTTCGGGCAAGAAGCAGCCAAATGTCCAGGGTCCCCACAGTAAAAACACAACCCCTCCGATCGTCGTCTGTCCATTTCCGTCACCGATAGACGGGACCTGGCGGCACCCAGCTCCATTGGCTCCTCCCTCTGGACCGGGGGCTCACGCACAACAGGGGCGGCAGGGGTCTGTGGGGTGGCACGGCGACTCTTACGCTGCTGCAGCCGGGCATCGATCCGCAGACAAAGATGGATCAGCCCATTCAGGTCTGAGGGAATGTCCACGCGGGCCAGCTCATCCAACATCTCCTCTGACAAGCCATCCTGAAAGGCATCCACGAGCGCAGCCTCATTCCAGGCGGAATCCTGGCTAAGCAGCCGGAAATCGCTGATATAGGCCTGTAGAGGGCGCTGACCCTGCCTCAAAGCTTTCAGGCGTCGGGTGGCCGTCTGTGCCTTAATCGGGTCCTCGTACATGAGGCGCATATGGTCACAAAACCCCCCAAAGTTATCCAACAAAGGGCTAGGCTGTGCCAACAGAGGCGTGCCCCAACGAGCTGCATCTCCCGACAGAAGGCTCAACACGAATCCCACCTTATCTCGGTCAGTGGGGAAATCAGCTGCTCTCACGCTGATATAAAGCTGGCATTGTCCCAGGAAGGCAGGAAACAGTTCTGGATTACCAGCGAATTTATCCGGCATAGCTATCTGACATTTCCTCCTGGGTGGGGGGGCAGCATGTACCTGAGCCTGCAGTTGTGCCACCTGAGTGGCCAGCAAGGTGAGTTGCTGGTTGAGCTGGACATTCTCGGCAAGAAGCTGCTCCATCGTAGTATTAAGGGGTGGGTGGCTGAAAGCAAACTGTTCTGAACCAGCCCTCTTCTCGCACCCCTAATCAAAGGAAGAGTCTGGAAAGCGTCCAAGATCAAAAGGCTTCTGCCAAGTTTTAATTACACTGTTACAAAAATACAAGAGCTTGACTTCTCAAACGAAAAAGTTGCTTTCAGCAACTAGCCCCTCCCCAAACACTTCTTTTATAGAGAGCTCAGGGCGTGGTCTCCCTGTGCCTCCTCCCGAGGAGTCCCATAGCCTTCCTTTGTTTGTCCCTGCTCGTCTGCCTCCTGCGTCGGGCGTCCTTGAACAGGGCCAGCTGTGGGTCATCATCCTCCGCACTCTCGGGCTCACACAGCTGAGAAGAGGTTCCCGGCTGAGGACTCTGCAAAGTCTCCAAATCATCATCAGCCGGTTCGTTTCCCTCCTCCCCCACATCTGAGTCCTCCGATACATCGGACCCGGCTGTCGGACCCACAGGCTGGCCCTGAGTCACAACAGCTTCAACTGGTGCAAAGTGCAGCGGCACGGACACTTTTGGGAGCCTCCCGATACTCCCATATCACACCTCTCCTCCGTGCGCTGCACTGGCTTCCAGTTGCCTTCCGGGTGAAGTTCAAGGTGCTAACAATGACATACAAAGCCCTACATGGCATGGGTCCGGACTACCTACGGGAACACCTTCTGCCAATGTCAACACCCCACCGCCCTGTGCGCTCCCACAGAGAGGGCCTCCTCAGGGTGCCACCGCTCAAGGAATGTCGGCTGGTGGCCCCCAGGGGGAGGGCATTCTCAGTGGGTGCGCCAGCCCTCTGGAACTGCTTACCAACTGAAATCCGGATGGCCCCCGACCTCCGCACCTTCCGGCGCGACTTGAAGACTTACCTATTCCAGCAGTCCGGCCTGGCCTGATAGCTCTAATTGGGGTCCCAGTTTGTTTTGTTTATTGTTTTTCAGTACTGTTTCATTATGTTTGCCTACCTTACTCTGTACATCGCCCCGAGTCCCTCGGGAGAAGGGCGGTTTATAAAAACAAACAAACAAACAAACAAATAAATAAATAGCTATTTAGACTTATATACTGCTTCATAATGCTTTACAGCCTTCTCTAAGCAGCTTACAGAGATAGCATATTGCCTCCAACAAAATGGTTCCTCATTTTACTGACCTCTTTCTCCAAAACTAGAATATCCATTGTGTTGTGGTGGTGCAGATGGTGATATTACCCTGTTTTACACTATTTAACTTAATCTATTCTTAAATTTGATGCTAGCATTTAGATTTACGCATATTTATTTTATTTTTTGTATATATTTTATTAAAATTTTTTAACATAAATCCTTGTGAAACAGCATGTTGTCTGGGTAGCATCTATAAGACAATCTTTAACAATTACTTTCTATAATCTATATTCCATATGTTAATTTCATTTGATTTCCTCTTTCCCCAACATATCTTTCCTTGCAAAGCGTTAAGTTAAAACAATTTTGTTTGCTTAACAGCAGTTAAATACATAGTTTCAATAATCCTGTGTAACATTTTAGTTGCCTTATCATAAATCCTGTCACCATGTTTATTTCAGCTTATTTCTCCCCCCAAGTTCTAAATATGTTTACAGTTGGTGGATTTCATTCTGTTTTTTTCCTACGAACCCTCTCATGCTTTTATATTTCCCAATCAATAGATAAAAAAGTAAAAACAACAACAACAACAAAAGGAAAAAGAAAAAACAACTTATTTCTCTCTCCGAATTTTAAATGTTCTTATTAAATAGCAATCATTTCAACATTCAACTGCATTTGTTTTAGTAGGTTTGATTCTGTTTTTTCCACATAAACCCTCTTATGCTTTTATATTTCTTAATAAGCAATAATAAAAGAAAAAAGAAAAAAAGAAACAAAAAAGAGGAAAAAAAGAAAAGACAAAAGTATTAGACTGCAAAAGATAACATAAAAATATATATTTCTCCTAATTTAATATATATTTATTCCCTCAGTTTCTTATTCTTTTTAACTATATCTAAGAATTTATTTAGTCTATTTAAACTTTAAATATTCCATTCAATAGTTCTAATCATCTAATCCTTTATGTCCCATTCAAAAAACATGTCCCATTCTCCTCCACCAGCAGGGGGTCAGCATTTGCTCATTTTATTGTCTTTCTGGTATTTTCCTTTTCAAAAAAAAAAAGTTTGCCACCCAAGCGAGAGAGAAGGAACGGAGTTCCTCTCCCCCTTCTTCTTCGGAGATCTCTTATTTTGAGGATTTTCTTCAGGAAAGTAGGTAGGATAGAGAAAATCAGTACTCTTACCCAGATTCAAGCATGCTGTTTTGCTATTCACTTAGTTTAATCGCTTGTGACTTTCATTTGCTTCAGCTTCATCTATGGCTGAACATGACGTTAGTCAGCCTTTTCTTCCGTTGGTTTCTGGGAGGCTTCTCCTGGACTGTTTGGAGAGACTGCTGTCTCTCTTGCCAAATCCCTGGAATTTCCTTCCTTCAGTCCACCCCTTCAGGGTGGATTCTGGCCCTTTAGGGTCCCCAACAAAAAGAAATTTCAGCCGGAGGATCCGACGTTTCGAATTCTCCAACTGCTCCACTGAAGACCGGAACAGGAAGCCCCTAGATTTACACATATTTAATATATTACAGAATTCTGATTAAATGTGTGGTTGGTGTATACATGTAAATTCTTGCTTGGGACTTTCAACTCCAAAGCAATTTCCAGTACATTCATCAAATTGAAATGGTGGTTGTGGGGACATGTACTGCTTAGTTTCTTGTAATCCTTTTGAGTCAAAATGCTTGGTTTGAGTTCCTACCAGCTCTTTCATCTAAATGACGTTTGTGTTCTGGTGTAGTGACAGCGATTCCATTTTGTTTTTCATAGAATGCTGAAAATGTTGTAGGGGAGCTACTTTGTTCCAGGACACATGTTTAACATAATTATAATCATGATTTCCACCCCTGTCAATTATGTCCAGTTCTTGGAGACTACTTGAATTGAAGACCCTTCAATTTTCTTGGCAAGGTTTTCCAGAAGTGGTTTACCATTGCCTCCTTCCTAGGACTGATAGAATGTGACTGCCCAGGTCACCAAGCTGACTTTCTGCCTTTGGTCGTCCTATTTCTAACCTGGTACCTTAACCACTACACTGACCTGGCTCTCTGATAATCATGATATGAAGCCACTGTTTTCCAAAATGCATTTAAATATGAATTATTCAGTGATATATTAACTTTTTAAATTCCTTTTTTCTTATTTAGTATGTTTCATTTTGATTTTCTACAATCACCATTTTTGAAAGAGGATAAAATATAGTTAATCTGAAAATTCTTTTACATCAAGACTGTTGATTATCATCCAATTTTTCTCACACATCATCTTCAATTCCAAAAGCTGATGGAAATGCCTTCTGATTCTGGGCTTTTGATCCATAGGTTCTTAGTCAAGTATTGCTGCACATGTCAAATGTAAAATTCACATAACAAATATTATGGTGATAATATTTCATATTTTCTCTCCTTCTACTCTATGTTTTACAAGTCGTGAATAATGTAATACCTTCCCATCCCAGGAGCCGGAAATATAATCTCAGTTGTGCATTGAATAATAAATCATTAAATTTAACCACAGTTTTTGCACTGAACTTGTACCAGGATGGATTTGTTCATTAATCACATTATTAAACTGGCATTACATAAATACTCCTGAGTAATCTTTAGCATTGGTCATCTGAAAGAAACTTCAGCATTGAGCTTGTAATTTTGGGGGGAAATTTGGGGGGCAAAGAACTTGTACAGTCAGTCATACAAATCACAAAGCAAAGACAGTGAAAACTTGAAACACAAAGATATAGATGATTCCCATTGTTATCCTAAAGGTCATTAACCACAGAAGTCATATCACTGGAAGAGGCTGTTTAGACTGTCAAATCCAATCCCATGCTTGTTGTTTAAAGTAGGAGATAATTGTAAGCTGCTTCCCTAATACTGCCAAGAAAACTGTCTTAATGCAATTCATTGCTGTCAGATTCAACTTCAGGGTGTCTTTACTGCTTATTCCATCAATCCCACTAAATATGTTTTTCCAAAGCTGTTTAATACATGTTTCATAATAGTAAAGCTGTTCTTATAAGCTTTTTGATTTTAGAGTATACAAACCAAAGTAAAGCTCTTTTATTAAACACTTGTAAAATGAAAATAAAGCTGTCTCTGAGTATTGTACATTTATGGCCCAAAGTTTACTTATTCCTTTGTATAGAAGGGAAGAGAGGAACAATCTCATACCATACTAGGAAATTCCTTGATTGCTGAAGTAGAAACGTGTATTTTTTTTAAATCAAATCATCCTTTTTAATTTCCTTTGGCACTGCCCGTTTCAATTGAATCTGCCTTTTTGCTATCAAACTCTCTTTTCTCTTTGCTTACATTTATATTTCAGTTGCCCATAACATTTTTGATAATTTTTCTCTACTATACTTTTCTGTCACTGTGCTTCCTTCATTTTTTTCTTCATTGGATTTTCCCAAAGAAGCCTTAAGATGCAGCAGAATATCCATTATGAACATTTCTTTAGGGATAGTACCCTTAAATACTTCAACTTTACATTGTTCAATTATGTTCAGTTGTGTAGAATATAAATAGCAATAAAGCTAATCAATGCTTGCCAAATCAAACTGGACATTAACATTTTATCAAATAGATCAGAAGTGGAGCACCTAGACTGACAATGTCTGGGCTCAGAAGCTCAACAGGATCAAGATAAGTTCCTACTTGAATGGGAGACTTCCATGAAGTATGAAAATATCAGCTGGAAACATCACAGCTCAACTAGGAAGTGAGAAAAGCATCCCAGGAAAGGAATAATAAAGCTGTTTTGTTCTAGATATTCTGTGAAGAAAACATACTGGATGTCTCTAGGAAGTCACCAGGAAGATTTGTACCTTGATTGTGTTTGTGTTTGCATTAATTCTCAGAACAGTCACCGTTGTCTCTGAAACAATGTGGAGTGTATTGTAGTGGACTTTCCCCTTCTTTCTGCTAAATTAGATGTGCATTGCTTCTTTCAGTGGGTGGGGAGTGAATGGAATAGGGATAATCTCATTAAAATGCAGAGCTATCTTTTGGGGAATTTGTCCAGGCCTTAATGGATTGAGAAATTTTTGAGCAAAGGGAATTTTATTCAGATTGCCCTGAATTTTGAATTTTCCTCCATTGTGTCACTTAATTTCTGCCATTATTGGAAACTGGTTTTGAGATGTAACAAATTCATGATGAGTTTCTCTTCGATTGTACCGCAACTGCTGTCAGAACAAGGATTTTGATCTCAAGATACCTTGCTTTAGGGGAGAAGCATGCATATTTGCTTGGAGAAAAACTACCCTTGGCTTCCAGGTCACGGCAAAGTGATTTCAGGTTCCTTGATGATGATATATCCTATGGTTATGGGTGCCTATCCCAGCTATAACTAAATTAATGTGCAGTCATTTGTGCCACAATGATCATCATCATCATCATCATCATCATCATCTCCTAAGGTTCATTTTGGATTGAGGCAGCGAATAAATAACATACATTAGATTCATGATAATGGGTTAAGAAGAATAAATGGCAAGGTGAATGTTTGGAAGAAAATGCAACAGTTGCACATCTGCTTTGTTGGGTACAATATTCTGTATTGTTTGAAACAATATGCCTGGAGAAGAACTGGTTTCAACCCGTGAAAGTGTATTTAGAATTCCACTCTGATGGCAAGAAGTTGATGGGATAGAATTTGTGTAGCATTGCCCAAGTGACAATGATAATCTCCTGCTGACTTTTGTAGGTTAGCTGGGTTTTTTTCCCCCTGCACCCAAGCTTTCTCACAACTGAAAAAGTCTACAGTGTTTTAGAGCAAACCATCCTGGTCTTGCTCCTTTGAAGGAGGAGAGTTGATTTGCCTTGTTTCACATTTTTCTGATTGTCAAGGACGCCATAACTCATGCCACGACCTTCTGGGAAACAGGCTGACCCTGTGGAGACATCCAGTTGTATAGGGTGCTTTGAAGGTCCTCTTGGGGCCACAACAGAACAAGCAGCAGAGAGGAAACCCCACTCCACTCCCTTATTCATTGGCAAGGTAATTCATGCCTTCAGCAACAAAAGGTGCTTAATTGAAGCAATGGCTTAAAGAGTTAGTGAGAGAGGACTTACCTTTGCAAAAGCCAAGTCGACTTTTTCTTCAGGAAGATTTATTCTTGATCGTTTTCAGTAATACTTCATTGCAATTATTTTTCTGGAATAGGTTAGATACCTGTCTTATTCTAATTTATGCCATCTCTTTTATAGACATAATTCTATAGCAGTGGGAACAGGAACAAACTGTGAGCAAACTTACATTTCCTCTTGTGCCTCATTACCTCATTCTGCCCTTCTGGCATATGGGTAGAATCACTCTGGATTCCAACATAGTAAACTATGTTTTGCTTTGTTGTAGTTTCTTGCGGGGGGGGGGGGAATTAAAATTGGCTGCATTCACACAATATGCTAAAAGCCAGAACAACAATGGCAAAAGAGACTGCTTTTACTACAAACTGAATATCATAATTTTGAAGGGAGTTAGAACACCACCATCACTCCTTGTGATCCCCTGGTCATAAACAAACTAATATTATTTAGTATTAGAGCAACTAATAATGAGGGGAAAATAGTGGATTGTAGTATTCATCTACAATAGCCAATATATATTGTTCAATAATAAGCCTTCCCCCAGTTTTAAAATACCTGAACATGTTAGTTCTGACTACTTCTCCAGCTTTACATAAATTATAGTCAGTAATTTTCTACTGGTGATAATACAGTATAATTATTATTGAACTAACCATGAGTGCAAGAACCATTAATGTATAAGAGAGACAAGAAATGAGAACTCAGCCTTGAGAAGGATGAAAATGTGAGAACAAGGAGTCAAAATAACCCCACTTTGATTCTGTATGATATAACAGAGGCAAAGGCTTTCAACATTCTGTTGTTATAACCTGTGACAGTAGCTCTCCAGGGGTCTTGCAGTGTTCTTTCCTGACCTGGTTTACCTTGCAGGGCTGGCATACAGTGGCAGAGGGATGCCATTTCAAGCTTGCAGGACTTGTTTTTATTATTCAGGGGTTTCCCTTTTGTTATCAATTCTACTGCACTTGCTGGAGTTTCTTTAGAATCTCAATGTCTAGAATTAATGAAATAATATAATCCTTTAAGCATCTGATAAGCATCAGAGCTAAGTTGTTTATAATCCTTCCATAGGTTGATAGGTAGATAGTTTCTTTGTTTAGTTGCTCTCCAAAGTGTTTCTCATTGTAGCAATATATTTAAGTGGGGAAAGGGAAAAGAAAGCTATCTCCACAGCACGCATAGCCTGGTCAACTTTGTTTGGGCTCAGAAGGTACGCAGGCTGAGACTGTTTAATATATAGATGGGAAAATTCCACGGAATAATAGAATATTAGAGCAACCTGGGAAACTTTTTTTTAAGAATCAGAAGAATCAATAGAAGAATAAATACAAATCATATCTGCATCGCTGCCAAGACCATGTCCATGAAATTGAATTCAGTTTGGGTGGAACTATGTAACCTTGATTATACAGGTAGTCTTCGACTTACAACAGTTCATTTGGTGACCATTTTAAGTTACAACGGCACTGAAAAAAGTGGCTTATGACCTTTTTTCACACTTATGACCCTTGCACCATCCCCATGGTCACATGATTTACATTTGGATGCTTGACATCTGACTCAGATTTATGATAGTTGCAGTTTCCCACAGTCATTGGATCCCCATTTTTGTGACTTTCTGACAAGCAAAATCAATGGGGAAACCAAATTCATTTGACAAGCATGTTACTAATATAAGAACTGCAGTGATTCACTTAACAAATGTGGCACGAAAAGTCGTAAAATGGGACAAAACTCACATAATAAATTTCTCACTAACCAACATAAATTTTGGGCTCAATTGTGGTTGTAAGTTGAGGTCTACCTGTAATCCCTTTTACCTTCATTATAATATGGTATGAAGCCAATGAAAGTGAAAAGCGAGTTATTATAAATCATAGAAAGATATATTGGTAGTTCCTACTCTACTTTCTGGCCCTTGCTGCACAAGATAATGTCACCATTCATTTTTGCTTCCTATTTCCAACTGAAAATATGCATAAGTGATATTGCCTGAATATGAAGGAAAATGAATAGTAGGAAAGAAATGAGCTGACTCAACTAGTTTAATAACTTAATGAACCATCTTTTCAAACATGAGGCTGCTTGGTACTCTTTAACCACTTGATGGCACCCTTTGATTTAGGACGTAATTCGTTAGGCAAGAGAAAAAAAAACCCTGTGTGGTGCGGCTGTAGTAGTTGCAATGGAATAACACATAAGAACTAAAGGTATCTGGTTAATGTAGAGATGAAATGAATGGAACAGCAAGGCTAAGCTTTCCTGACCCTTCATGAGAGAATAGATGAAAAAAAGAGAGAGAAAGGGAGAGAATAAGATATTGTGCCAAAGGGAGATGATGAAATCCGAGATCCACACACATAATCTCTGGCTCAGCCTCTGAAATGTTAATCCCTGGGTAGAATTATTTTGAACTGTAGATTGCAATTTATCATCAAAATGGCAGTGTGTCGAAAAATACTTCTTGCATGGGTGATGTTCAGAGCTAGCCAATTTTAATATAAAATAGTTTGCTATTTAACATTTAATAACAGCTCCTTAAACTTGGGGAGGTTTTTTTTCTTGCTTTTCCTGATGCTAAGGCTGCCTTCCAACCAGACATTTTGGGGTTTTCAAAAATTTCTCCTCAAAACTTCTAAGTACTTTATTCATTCCTGTCTAATTTTTAAAGTAAGAATGCATAACTTTGGGAAAACATTTTTACTTCAAGCTGAATAATATAGTCCTCATATCCACGGCCATAAAGAGGAACAAAAACTTAGGAGTATTTTCTTGTATTATATTTTGGCTCTTTATAAATCATTGTGAGATATTTTTTGCAGAAAATAGATACAGAAAATTAGGCTAGATTTGACTTTTCTAGACTGACTGACATTCCTAGTCAGTGGCCTTAAGGCAATTTGTAATACAGCAAAATCACTAAAACTGGGTTAATAAATGTGATTTAAATGAATGCTTTAAAAAAACTGAGTGCAGAAGTAAAATCTTCCCTCTCAGAATTTTAAAACTGTTAATAGCTAAGCAGAATAAATGTTTTTACTGCATGCCCCAAAGTCATCAAGAGCATCTTATTATTTGAGTATTTTTCTACATTTGTTATATGTAGCTCTAGTGCAACTTATCAGCAGAAGTGCAAGTCCAACCTTTACATTATTTGAATGTTTTGTAAATATTTAAAGCAATGTCAAATATTTGCTATGCAAGATTATCAATGCTCAGACATACTGTGCCTACTATACATATGAATTATGTCATGCAGCTTAATAGACAAATTACCTATGACATGGCAATTCTATAATGTATCCAAATTTCCATTTTTATTTAAAATCAAGTTTCATTTTTTCTTACCACTTTTTCTCAGATTTGTTCCTTGCTTTGCTTTGTGTGGGGTAGGCAAGCAAATATTTGTATATCCTATGTGATGTTGGGCCCAAAGCCAATTAATTTTAAGTGCAAGAGAAAAAAAGTATGTAAAATTGTCTTATCTGATTTATATTGTAACACTGAATTTCCCATTTATAGTTTTTGTTGTGTTAAATGTTTTATATCGTATTTTATGGAATAACTGTAAGCCTTTTAGAGTCGCCTCAGTGAGATGGGTGGCATAGAAGTTTAATAAATAAACTAAATAAATAAATAATACAAAATATATTAACATAAGTTTTTTGTGGTTTCAGTGGGATTGTCATAGTGTGATGAGATTTGGTCTAACTTTACCAGTTGTGTAAACTTTTTTTCCCCACTGTGACATCTAAAACTCAGTGGAACTCTAGATATTTGAAGGGATTGTTGATGAAGAACAATACATGCCAGATAACCAAGCTTTTGCTTAACTGGGACAGGGGTTTCCTATCAGCTTTTAATTCTGACAGGACTAATTAGCACCTAGCAGTTGTTTATCTGATCACTGCTAAATACTTGATGAATGCTGATGATTGGGGGGTGGGAGGCAAGCAGCAAATAGATCTGCAGTTACAAGACAGACTCCCAAATCTGGGAGTTCAGAAAAGGTAGTTATTTATAAAGGCTTTATTCTTGAAAGAAGCTCTTGGTTCTCTTAGAAACATTTGGTGGGCATTAACTTTTAAATTTTTTATACACTAATTTTTTTGACAAAATATTTTTAGATATTAGATGATGCATTTTAGACAGCTCATAAAATGAGCTCATGGTAGCTCATAAAATTTACAGAATGTATGTGTACTGTCTTTTAATATAAATATCCTGCAGTAATGAATAATTATTTATAGAATTAATATCAGTGTTTCTTCAAATGATAGCAAGGAATAAACAGAAGTATATTTTCCCTAATACATGATTTTAAAATATCAAATTGAGATTTCTCTTTCACTCTATAGTTTTTTCTGTCTGGGTATTATGTTGGTAAATTAGCATCCATAATGAGATGGTTGAAAGCTCTCTTTTATAGATGGGTCAGCCAGAAGTAAGTTCTTATGTTAACATTCCAAATAAGTCTCCACTTTGATTTCATTCTGTATGTTGTGGATTGAATTTCTAGTGTCTGCTGGAATCAGGTAATGGAGTTTCCAGTAATTTAAATGAATCTGGATTGAATTCACAAATAATTATACAGACAATTCATGTTCCATTTCTACTGGCCCAGTCGTCTTTATGTGATTTCAGAAGCAAAATAAAAGTATTGTCTGGAATTTTTAATTTTTGCATAGCAGATTCCAAAATGTTTAGAAGTACACCAAATCCAGTATTACTAGACCTGTCCATTACTAGTTTTTGCTGATATACAAAATATATCATTTCCTAGACCAGGAGTAGGCAACCTTGGCTCTTTTACGACTTATGGACTTCAGTACCCAGAATTCCTGAACCAGCCATGCTGACTCAGAAATTCTGGGAGTTGAAGTCCACAAGTCATGAAAGAGCCATGGTTGCCTACCTCTGTCCTAGACAGAGTTATCCTAACTACAGTATACTGTGCATGCATCGTAAACCTCAGATTTGGGCTACTGTAACACACACTGAATGGATATGTCCTTGCACTTTGTCCAAAAGTTGCAACTGGTATATAAGTTGCTGAATGAGGAATCTGAGCTCAAATATACTGTTACTAAAGCCATGACAGTGACTTCCAGCTGCTGAGCCAAATTTGAGATGTTAATTTTGACAGAAAAGGCTTTCCACAACTTGGGAATAAGATCCTTTGCATTGCCATTGTAGAGTTCATTGATCCCTTAAGATCATCAAGGAAGTCCTTCTGCCTATTTTGAGAGTTGCAGTAAGCCTTTGTGATAAGCAGGATACAAAGGGCAGAGTTTCTGGTCGGTGGGCCAAACATTCTTAAGTGATCTTCCCCCTGAAATTTAAGGTATCCATAAATAAATCTTTTAAGCATCATTAGACCTACGTTTGGACCAGGTTTTCCCTGCATGAATGTGTGTTATTTCTTTATATTTTTGCTTTCCTTTCCCCCCTTATGTTTTAAAAAGAAATTGTTACATATGTATGAATGTATTTTATATATTTTATATTACCAACCTCGATGTGATTTGTAGTAATTGAAAGCAATTTTTAAATAAAGTTTCTTCTGGGAGAAATATGTCCTCATGGATCCTTTGGGTATAGTCTTCTAACCAATAATTGATTGATTCTGTGCTATGAACTCATTGTAAATTCTTAGTATCCACAGATTTCCTCCATGATGATCTGGCCCTAATCTGGTCTGTCAGGCCGCCTAATAGTGGACCCTCAGCACTGTAACAAAGTCCATCCATCTTGATGCTAGTCACCCTCTTCTACTCGTTCTTTCACCTTTCCAAGCATTGGTGCCTTCTCCAGACGTCTGAAAGCCTAAAGCCCTTCCAACTTATTATTATTATTATTGTTATTGTTATTGTATAATTTGAGCCTGGTCATTTGTGCCTTTACGGAAGGCTCTTTGTTGATCCATTTGTTGGTTTTCTTGGCTGTCCATGGTATTCTCAGGAGTCTTTTCCAACGCCCACATTCAAAACTCTCAATACTTTTCTTATCCTCTTCCTTCAAAGTCCAACTTTTGCTCTCATACTTGTCACAGGGAATACCACTGCTTCCACAATTCTGTTCTTTCTATCAGTAATAAGGAAGTGATTTCTTCCTTTCAAGACATTGGTGAACTTCTTAAGAGATTACAGCCCTGATATTTCTCTAGGTCCCCTATTCAAGTAATAACCAAATCTGATCTTTCTTTTTTTTTTATTGAAAAGTTTTACAATACATTTTGAATACAACCCCCCTCCTCCCCCTCCCCTCTCCCCAACCCCCCTACTCTCCCCTCACCCCTCCCCGAATTTGATCTTTCTTAAGTTCTTTGTCCAGACAATGTCAGCCAAACATTGCCAGCTGCCTAAACTTATTTAATAATAATCAGAATAATATTTATAAAAGAAAAGTAAGTATTATTTTTAAGTTGTGCTGTGTACGACCTGGTAGAGGAATAAATATCATGGATGCCTAGTTCATGATATTTTTAAAGAAAACTTTAAAAACCTGTCTCTGTATTTTTCATATACATAGCAAACTAGACTATGGAGCAAGAATAGTATTTGTATTTTAGAGTATTAGTCTTTAAAGTCAGAAGAAGAAATGTTCCCAATTGCTAAGTCAGTAAAAAAAAAAAGTCACATAAAATAAGGCGATTAAATACATTAATTGAAGGTGTTTTGCTCACTTCAAAGCATGCTTCAGATAGTAATTAATAGATGCTTAAACATTTACACAACATTTGGTTAAAATAGAATAGGTAGAAAATTATATTTTCCCCATGATCAAACTTTTGATTTGAGTGGTAAGAAAATGTAATGACATTCTTCAACTTACTGCACCAAAAACAATAATCATGGACCTTACGATTCTATGTTTTAGAAATAGGGGAAACGATTCAACTGTATTTTGAAGTTAATTGTAAAAGAAATTGCCCCAATTTTATCAGTTAATTGCAGGTGGTTTTTTCTGAAAATGGTTTCCTTATTGGCTGCTAAGGAGAGGGTTGTTTACCTGTACAAAGAGACTCTGGCTTTGAAATTCCTCCTCCCGAAAGATTTTCTTGATGCTGAATGTCACGAAATTTTCATGCTCTGGTGTTTTAGTGCTGTTATTTAAAGTTTTGAAATCTGTTGCTATGATTTTAGTAACTACTGAATTGCATTTTGTTGATTTGGAATGGTGTAGCCTACCCTAGGTCATTTTAAGGTGAACTGCACTCCATCACAACCTGAGAATAAATAATAAATAAAATGAGATGCTGGGCACTCTCCCACAATTTCTGTGCTTACTGAGCAACTGTAAACACACTAATCCAGCATTCGTTCTTTGGCACATATAAGGGGCTTTTTTGGACTTCAGATTTGTTTATTATTATTGTGTGTTTATTTGATTGACATACTCTACATGCCAAGACACCTCACCTGTTTTTATTGTAAGTTGTCTTCCAGCAACACAAACCAGTCCCAATAAATTAGCTGTGACAGACACTTAATAGAGCTCTGTTAAGGTTTCATAGCAAGGAGGTACACCCTAGATGATTTTTTTTCTGAACTAGAATAGCTTGCAATCTTCTGAAACAGATTGTTGAGTTTGTGAGTTTCTGTATTTGCATTTAATTTTTATAAAAAAATTAGTCT
The DNA here is from genome assembly GCF_947247035.1 of Vipera ursinii. Lineage (NCBI taxonomy): Eukaryota > Metazoa > Chordata > Lepidosauria > Squamata > Viperidae > Vipera > Vipera ursinii. The sequence continues at coordinate 194,873,793 of NC_139512.1, forward strand.
AATTGCTACATAAGCCTGATTATATTTCAGTTAGATTGGGATTAACATTGTCTTACAATTACTACTTCTGAGGCTTTATTATTAGAGATCTGTATGTCTAGTTTTGAGCTGTGCCTATTGTGGTAACTAATTAAAATGCTGCAGATGGTCTGCCTGAGCCAATCTGAGGACAAGAGCATGAATTTCCAGTTATGTGAGCTAGATAATGACAATTTCTTAACATGCTAGTTGCATTGAAAGCAGTTATGTCTTAGATAGCTAGAATCAATTTGGAACTTATTTTTACTAACTTTTGGGATTCAAAAACTTGTATCTTTTTCTTTAGGCATATTTCTACAATTGATTTGCTATTAGTTTCATTGGTGACATGATGAACCAAGAAAAATAAATGCTAATTTATTAATCCAAGACATGTATAAATTAGAGAGGAAGAGAGAATAGGACAAGGTTTTCCTTGCTTTATCTTGAGAACAACTTGAGAACTTAAGCAGAAGCCAGCTATAGTTTCAGCACTAATTTGGGGGGTTTTAGTCATTGTATTTTGTTACATACCGTGATTCATCTGTTCCAGTCTTTGAGATTTGGTATCAATCAACTTCTCTATGATTGGTTAGTTATTGTATGGAAAGCATCTTGGACAGAAAGTAATAATTAAGGAAATATTCTAATCTATTTTTCATGTTTTCATATCAGGTTTTAAAATATATATTCGCTAGTAGGAACTACAAATTCTGGTGGTTATTTGTTCCGTTTATTCATTTATTTCAATATTACTTTCAATTGCAGATATCTTTGTACATACCAGAAACTTCACTACAGGCTAAGAATCAGCTAAATGTGGTTCTTAGCAATAAATCTCTATGCCTCCATTATGTCTGAATATCAGATTGCTTATCTGACAATCCATAGCAATAAACATGTGCTGTAATGTAGATCTTAAACTGCCAGGCTAACTAAAACATTAAAGATTTAGTTTCAGCCTTCCTTAACGAAGACTGTAGTGCAACATCTTGTATTCATTAGATCAGGGGACCACAATCCGCAGGCTGCAGCCCATTACTGGGCCATGGCCTGTTCAGAACTGGGCTAAGGAAGTGGTGGCCAAACACACGCATGCAGCTCCACTTGCATATGCACACTCACACACCGCTCACACGGAACCAGCCCCTCTCCCCTCCCACTGATCTGCAAAGCCAGAAAGGTTGGGGACAGCTGCATGAGATGTGTTGCCCCATCCTTTACTGTCATTATTAGGCAAGCTGACCAGTGATAATGAGAGCTGAATGGATAGCATACAGTGGGTAGGAGTGCTGTAAAATATAAGATCTTTAATGTGAGATTCAGTTTGATACTTTTCCTGCATGCAGAAATCCATTGACTCTGCTATCCTTCATATCATCTTGTTCCAGTACAGCTTTGTAACATTTCTTTAACTTTCAGATCTTCTCACCAAAGTGCTTTAGATGCACACAAAATAATAATTAAAGCCTTTGTTATAGGGTGTGGGGTTGTATTTGAAGAATTATGACTTATGAGGTGAAAAGGTTGGCTTGGTAATTTGTGAACTACTCTCTGTGCAAGAGTTGTTTAATTATTATTTTCTCTTAAGGAGAGTAGCCTTGGGCAAGGATAATAGCTACATAGTGGTTGCTCCAGCCTCTCCTCTCATTCATTTCCCAGGAAGTTTCTACAACTACCTTTGGCTTTGCTCTATTCAAAGAAAAGTCATCTTTTCCTCTCACCATCTCAGCAATAAGCAGCCGGTGGAAGGCTAAAATTGGCATTTTGCATTTCCTAGGATCATCTGCAATTTCATGAAGATCTTATGCTAATAATTGCACAAGTTCTAATCAGCTTGGCTTCTAAAATAACGAGCCTGCATAGGCCTGAAGGGTTTGGAGGAGGATTGCATTCAGGCAATATCACAGTTACAGTTTTGTTGGTCACAACGTGTTCCTTTCCATCGTGTGAAGCATCAATCTGTGTGGGCTTGGTGGCTCTACAACAGATGCAAGTCTGACATCCTGACATGTTTGAGGGTTCCTTGGCAGCTAGAAAGGTTGGGAGTGCCTGGGCAAGTAATTGTTTTGTTTATTTTGGAGATAAGAATAATGGGAGGTGTCAAGAGGCAACATTCTATAGTCTCCCTGAGGAGACATGTGTCATATTTGAACCGTAGCTGTCCTCCACCCTCTCTCCCACCAGCTAGTTTTATCTAGTATGAAGGTGAAATATTAAAGTATTAAGGCATTTTGCAGAAGAAGGGAAGGAGGAAAGAAAGTGATGAGAGTATCCAGCAGAAGCATAAAGGTAAAGGTTCCCCCGCTCATGCGTGCTAGTGGTTTCCGACTCTAGGGGCCGGTGCTCATCTCCATTTCAAAGCCGAAGAGCCAGCGCTTGTCCGAGGACGTCTCCGTGGTCATGTGGCCGGCATGACTAGATGCCAAAGGCGCATGGAACACTGTTACCTTCCCACCGTAGTGGTCCCTATTTTTCTACTTGCATTTTTACGTGCTTTCGAGCTGCTAGGTTGGCAGAAGCATAGGATTCCTCATTTCCACCTGGCTGCAGCAGGATGGACATGATAATGCACAGCTGAACCGATGCATCACTTTATTCATAATTATGCCTAGCTGATTATGATCTGAGTTGAATCAAGTCAACGCACAGCTATGTGGTGCTATCCAGTAAAGTGAGGGCAGGGCATGAAAACCAAATTTCCAGCCTGCTTCTATTCTCCCGCCTCTCTTGAAAGAGAACTGCCCATGGACCACATCTAAAGGGAGACTGAGATCCTACCAGAATTGCTTCACTTAAGCCCTTTCTCTGCTTTTTGAAGTTTAAGAAAGCAAACAAACACCATTCCTTATTAAAAATCTGAGGAGGCAAAATTAACACCAAGGATTCCTCACTGAGAGGTTGATGTTGCTAAGCAAACTCAGGTGTTTAAAAGCTTGCATACACTTTTGCAAAAACAAGAAATAAAATAAAGGAATGTTGCTTTACATTTGGCATCAATTTGCTCTGCGTTCCTTAAAAACCTCTCAGTTAGTGATCCTTGGTGCTCTCTGATCTTGGTTGTTTTCTTGCAGATGTTTTATTATCCAAATGAAATGCCTGCAAGAAAACAAGCAAGCTCAGTGAGCACCAAGTTCCCTCAGTTTCAACCCTGAGCTACATATATTGTCCTTTATTGAAACCTCAAAGGATTTTGCGCAGTACACATCAAACATATATATATATATATATATATATATATATATATATATATATATATATATATATATATATATATATATATATATATTAGTATTAAAACCAAAAATAACTAAAATAACTATACAAAACAAAAGTAAAAAGCCAAATTACAATGATTGAGTTGGGCGCCTTACTTTTAAGCGTTTCCATTATATTCAGATAGCAAAAACCCTCAGTGCCTCTTTTGATTACTTTATTATCTAAAGTTGCAAAATAATGAATGACAATTTCACATAAATATTTACTACTGGTAAATATAGTGACTACATCTGTCTTAAATATTTGATCATAAGAAATCATTTTCTCTTCATTATAGGAAACATGGCATTCTTGTTGTCTAAATTTAGTGCCTATTAATTGCAGGTGTGGTTATAAGTAACAAACATTTGAATGTTTAAATAAACAACCTTGGTACAATGGCATATGATCAAAAAAGTTACTAGCCTACAAAAATATTTTAGACAAAATTGTTACACTTATTGATAAAAACATGAAAAGTCCTTCATTAAATCCATACAGCTCCCCCCTCCAAATCCTGTTTTAATTTAATTGTACTTTTTGTGACATTTTTGTATTTAGAATATTGTTCATAAAGAGGGGCAACAGATTCTTTTCAATTTATAAAATTGACCCCACCAGCAATTTTTATTGCAGATAACAAAACAACTAGTTACTTGGCCTGTCTTCTGATACTCCTGTTAAAGCAAATATACAAAGCCTCTCACATACAGACACTCAAAGGATGTGTAAGGTTTGGAGTGAATATATACTATTATGCACCCCCAAATTAATCCCTTCTTTTTTATATATATAAAAGTTTGTATTCAATTTTATAAGGTTAGGCAGGGAATATAACCAGGGTAGGGATTAGGGTTTAGGGTGGGATTAGGATCGGGATTGGGGTGGGAACGGGGTTGGAAACAACATTGGGGTTGCCTTCCAATAACATTTTCAAGCTTTAACAAACAGACAATTGTCCGAGTACATATGTTCAATTAACGCTAATTAATATAACAGTAAATAGCTGTAATGTATATTTTTTATTTTTTTTATTTTAATTCCATTTATATCCCGCCCTTCTCCGAAGACTCAGGGCGGCTTACAAACTTAGCAGTAGCCTTCATTCTATGTATATGCCTGCTTATTAGGGCTTTTTCACACACCCCCAAGCAGCATTATTACAAAGTCAGCTTAATTGCCCCCAACAATCTGGGTCCTCATTTTACCTACCTCGGAAGGATGGAAGGCTGAGTCAACCTTGAGCCTGGTGGGATGCGAACCTGCACTAATTGCAGGCAGCTGGTGTTACTTAAGGAGGCATTAGCTCACTGCTCCACCAAGGCTATGCTAAACGATAATCATAAACAGTATCAGTGAATACATGTCATTCTCCTTACTAATATATATTCAAAATAACATATCACATTCATTTCTCGCTATTTTATTTTCCTAACCATTAGTAAAATTTATCCCATGTTTTAAAATAAATTGAGTTCTCTTTCTCTTTAATCTGTAATGTTCTGTTCAGGCCCTGTTTGAATGTCAGGGACAACCCCTTTTTATAGTCAACAGGCTGGAAAAACCCAACCAAATTTATTTACAAATAAATCAAAAGTTCAAACAAGAGTTAAACCAAAAGTTCAAACAAAAGTTAAACAGGAATAACAGACCAGGACTCTAGCAGAAGATCTTCAAATGGTTGCCTTCAGCAACCAGCACCTCCCACACCTTCCTCTTTTATCAGCAGTCCCAAGGCGTGGCTTCTCATTGCCTTCTTCTCCTCTCACAGAGTTGCCTCATGGCCTTTCTCTGTTCTACTCTGCTGGATTGCATCCTGCTCCTAGTATCCCTGAATAGATCCAGCTGTGAATCATCTACATCCAATACCTCGTGCTCACACGACTGAGTCTGATGAGGAACATGATGGGAGGGGCCAGGCTGAGAGTCCTGCAGTGCATCAGAGCCTCCCTCTGACACCAAAGGCTCTCCAAACCCCTCCTCCTCCTCCTCTTCAGAATCATCAGAGTCAGCTGCCGGTATCACAGGCTGATGCTGAATCACAACATCTAAGGTTAATCTGTCCATTTCTGCACACACTAAAATTTTCTTGATTAAGATCTCTTCAGCTGGTAGGTTTTCATTTTTCCAGTATTGGACAAATGCTATTCTTGCTGCTGTCAATACATGCAATATTAGATACTCCTTCTCCTTCTCATACTTAGCTCCAAATATTCCTAACATAAACAGTTCTGGTTTAAGTTCAATCTGTATTTTAGTCTCTTTTCCGACCATGTGTGTATCTTAAGCCAGAACTTTTTCACTTTAGGGCATATCTTAAGCCAGAACTTTTTCACTTTAGGGCATACCCACCAGATATGGTAGTAAGTACCTGGCCTTTGTTTACATTTCCAGCAAATATTTGAAGTATTTTTAAACATTTTAGCTAATCTTACTGGTGTCATATGCCATCTATACAATATTTTATACAAATTTTCTTCATATGAAACTGCTTTAGTCAATTTAATATTTCCATCCCATAATTTTTGCCAGTCTTCTAAATCTATAGAATATCCAAAGTTTTTTGCCCATGTTATCATTGTTTCTTTTACTTATTCTTCTTCCATCTTCAAGTTTAGCAGAAATCTGTAAAATTTCTTAATCAGGTTTTCATCTGTTTTTAATAATATGTGATCAAATTCTGTCTGTTCTTTATAAAAATCCCATTGTCTTTGCATCTTTTGTATATCTTGTTTGAATTTGCAAATATGGCCACCATGCTAAGTCAATACCTTGTTGATGTAAGTCTTGTCTGTCTTTCAATTTTCTTTCCTTTTCTAGGATATCTTTTGTCGGCAATGACTTTGTCATAGTTAATTCTGTTTGGGTAAGCAAAAGCTTCCATTGTTGAAAGCCACTCAGGTAGTTTAGTATAGATTTTCTGCTTTATTCTTTCCCATTCTGAAAGGAGTACATTCCTTATAAAGTGATTTTGGAAGTATCTATGTATTTTACTTTTCTCGTACCATAGAAAGGCATGCCAACCAATTTGTAGGTCATGCCCCTCTAGGTACAATAGTGTTTTATTTCTCAGCATAATCCATTATTTAAGCCATGGTAAAATGGCTGCTTGATAATATAGTCTCCAGTCCAGGAGTCCAAATCCTCCACTATTTTTAGCTTCTTGTAACATTTTCACTTTAATTTGTGCTTTCTTTCAAATTAATCTCTTCTTATGATACATTTGGAATATATTATATGGGACACTATTTATATACCTGTACATATTTGAGGGGCCCAAATTAAAATTCCACTGACGTGTTATTGATATCACTGAAATATTGGTATGTGATTCAGTGTGGAAATCAGCCTATAGTCAATATCTCCTATTATATATTAAAAGATGAACCTCTACTGATCTATCAGCTATGGATGTTCACACCATAGTTGGGAATGGGTTTGATCAGGGCTCTCAGGCCCAATCTATTTTATGAGAGGTAAAACGAAGCTGAATAATTTATATGAGATTATCAGAACTTTCTTGATCCCAGTAGTTCAACTATGGGAATTGAACTGCTGAGAACACAGAAGTAGAACAGAAATTCTGTTCTGTGTCAGCAGGAGCATGTTCCCAAAACTGGGCCTCAGCAAGGAAGACCTTTTATGCTGGCCACCTCACCAATCCTAGAAGCCTTGCAAATACAATATAAACAAATACAACAATACAGTCCAAATAAAATCCATATGCAGTATCTGCAGCCTAGCTTATTGCAGATAATTAACAGAAACACAGTCAGATTGTAGCTGTGTCCCGAAGTGTAACTCTCTATATTGCTCCATATTCTTGAGCGCAGTTCTGCCCATGATTTAGTAAAAGACAAAACAGACCATGAAATAGGTATACTTGGCACAATTTTCACATGTATTTGGAATATATAGATTATCCTCATTCCAGAAAAAATATTATGTCTAATGCTAAATAATTCTTTTTCAAAAATAGACAAATTCTTTGCCTGTGAGAAGTGGAACAAAACTAAACATCAAGATACTGTTATGAAATCCATAAGCGTAATGCTACAGATGTGAGTTATAGATTTTTTATGATGCTGCAGTAATTGTATTCAGCCTTGAATATTAATCACTGACCATCTTTCCTCCTTGAAGAATTTATGTTCATTAATGGCATCTTACTATAATACTATAATATCTTCATGTTAGGAATGATATTTCAAAATGCTGAAAGGGAAGAAACATCATTTGGTCTTCTTTTAAAGCCAGAAAAACTAGTTTAATGTAATATTATTTTAATATTCAAATTTTCCATCAATTTCAATATAAAAGGATGAATACATTAACCCTTTTATCAACAGAGTGTTAGCTTTAGCCAGCATACCGCATGAAGTACTTCCTTCCCATGAACTTTATATAGAACATGTCTTAGCCAAAATAAATAAAAGAAGGAATGCTTTGTTAATCATCCATAACTAATTTGTGCACACAGTGGAAAGAAAATTCAATCAGTTTGGGATGGATATTTTTAACTAGAAACTGCAAATTAAAATGAAACAAAGCCAGACAAATAAAATACTGTCTTTTTTATGTTTCCAGAATTGTGTTACACTGCAGCAAGAAGTGGCAAAAATATTTGGAGATTATCATTTTATAGCATGGATTCAAGAATAATATTTTTCTCCAAATACTATAAACCGCTGTTGCCTATCTCTACAATTAATGCAGCAAATAAAAAACTTGATGTTGGAGAATGTATTTCAATCTATCCCTTTCTGTGCTTAGAAAATGTTATGTATGAAAGCAAAGTTGTGTTGGGGAAAAAGGATCTTTAAGTTAATGTGTTCTCATATATTGGTATTGTACTGTGAGAAATAAAATCATTATTGTACTTCTGATGAGAAAAAAATACCTTACTAATTCAAAAATAAATGTTTATTGCTAGAAGAGCTATGTTCCAATTGTAATCCAGGTGACTCTTTTTCTGATATAAGTAATTGTTAGAAAGGTTTAGGGGTACTGGCATATGTAATATGTTGTGCCTATGTGCTTTGGAATCTGATCTTTGCTAAGGTGATAAATAAGTGCATTTGTAATAAACGGCTGCTCTTTTCACTTAAATGTATAAGACACAACTATGAAGAAGTGTTACATGCAGAAACATGCGTTTATCAAGCTTAATCCTCACAAGATTCCAGATTTTGTAGTTATTTATTTCTCCTGTGGTGATAACTGCATTATATATCCAATTCAAATTTTATACTTGGTGTTAACTGCGTGCTATGTATTGCACAAAGTTTCAAAAACCATGGGTGGTGTCATTAACATGATGTTGTGTAAGACCCAACTAGTTTAGAATTCTTTCACTCAGCAACAATTTGTGTAATTCCTCAGTCAGAGATGTTGCAATTCCAGAAACTTCTTTTGCTTTTACATATGGACATTTACCCACTGAGTTTCTCACTGAAAATTATGTCATAAGCTTGGTTTTTCAGAACTCTGGTGATTGGTCGTATTATACTATAATATTGGGAAGTTACAGAACTAAAAAAGACCAAAACATGAACAGCATTCTTAATGTTGTCCATTGCTTTGTTTTCCAAATCAGATGTGTATAATAATTTCAGCATCAGAGGAAATAATAAAATTGTCATTACCATCACCATCTTGCTTAATGCTCAATATCTTTACAAAACTCCCTTTTCCACTTTTAGTTGTTTCATTATTATCTTTGGATTTATTCTGTGTTTCAAGCAGTTGCCTATATCAGAATCGGTCATAAAGAAAGTTTTACTCTCAAAGTGCTTCTTATGATAGTGATAGCAAAAGAAATGCCATGTATTGTGTACTGACAAGTAGTGTGTTTATGCAGTACAATACCAACACATATCACAGTGCAATGTAGTCAAATGAATTATACAACAAATATTACAAGCACTAAATTAGCCACACTGTTACTATCATTTAATGAATATTATTCTTTCAACCTTAGTTCCTCGGGGTTCTTGATTTTGGATGAATAGCCTATCAAGAACCTGACAAAGGGAGGAGGCAGGCTAAGATCTTGGGGAATACAAATACAGTACTGCCTTCTATGACAGTAGCATTTGTAGGATCCATATCAACTAAAGTTTGACCTCCCCTCACTGTCTAGTTTTGGTATCTTTCCCATTCTTCAGATATTGCAGGGGGGAAGCTAGTTTTGAGAGAAGAACGTACGGAGAAAAAGAAAACTCTAGGGAAAACTTGGTTGGAGAGAGTTGCTGAAAAGAATGTAGTAGAGATGGAAGTACCAGACATCACCTGCTACCAGGTATCAGGGGAGAGATACACCTTTCTTAGTTCTGTCAAATGAAGCGGAGAATGGAGACTCCCAGGCTTTGGGTGGGTGGGTGTTGTGTTATGTTGTAATATGTTAATATGTTATGAACTGTTAGAAAATTAACAAGGAGGTTATGAGGTAAATCGCTGTCAGCCTCTTGACAGCTCAAGCGCACACACGGCAGCTTGTTGACAGTTCTCAGCTGTCAAAGCGGCCACTGGTCGACCACGCACACACAGAAACCAGTTGACAGCTTGGAGCTGTCAAAATGGCCGCCAGCTGATTGGTCCGAGGTGCTGCGGCGGGAGAATACGCTGACAGGATTGGGCGAGGGTTTGCCGGCTCGGGTATAAAAGGGCAACCTAAACACACTGTCAGCTGTCTGGTGCTACCCTGAAATAAACCATTTTTTGTGGAAAGCCTGCTGTCTCGAAGTGGTCATTTAGCTTGCAATACATTGCAGTGGGTGTCAGAGTAAGGCTGTACTGTACTTATGTAGGAAACATAAATGCATATTTATACTTCTAAAATACCGAAGATGTAGGTGGAATGATTCAAATGTTTTGATAATATCTTGATCTGGCCTTGGGATTGTAATTAGAAACAAGTACAGAATTGCTCTTGACACTTTAGATATATTCAGGTGTTAAAGGGAAAAAAAAGGATAGATCAGCCAACATTTTGTTGTTTGATTTCTCAGATGTTCTGATATCTCCTATAATAAGCATTTGGACCAGTTAGTTGCTCTCTCACCATCACTTCCTGAACCATTTGAAGCAGCCTCTTGCTTAGTTCTTGGGCAAGTAATGTTCCTGTTCTGCTGAAAGGAAAAAGCCGCCAAGATTTGGCCTACCGCGGAGAAATCTGGGGTGGCACTCACTATGCTGGATTGGGGCCATAAGTGGTACCTTGTCTGAATGGGTTGCAAGAGCATTAGTGTGTGTTGCTTTTGCATATATCATTCCAATAAGTATGATGCAGAGCAGTATTTCTTAAAAGCATAGTCCTAGGGGCTCTGAGGGTTCACTTTCCCCCCCCAAGACCCTCTTGGGATCCACAAAATCAAAATAATTTGCCTGTTTATTTTGAAAAATAATACAATTTAATCCCATCAAGCAATCCTGAGAAAAAGTAGCGGCACTGGACGTGTCAATTCTAATTTTTAATATGGTGCATGTCAGTAAAGCTATTTTAGGGTCCTCTATAATTTTTTAAACTGGGAACGGATCCTGAGAGAAAAAAAGTTAAACCTGAGGTAGGGGAAGGGCACCTTGGCTCAAAGCATGTATTGCATGGGTAGTATTCCTCCAAACACCATTCTGCCTCTCCATCCTTTCAAATACATTGCACATTACCAAGCTGGATTTGCAAGAGACTTTGACCAAAAGAAATTGACGTAAGTAAGTCTTTGGTTAACAATAGTAATCAGAACTGGGAACTCTTGTTGCTAAGCACTATGGCTGTAAAATGTGCTATCATATGACTGTGCTGACAGTTCTGGCAGTTGCAGTTGTGGTCATTAGGTGAATCCTGCACAGTCATTAGGCACAACATTGCATAACTATCACCTACAACTTCCTGCCAGCTTTTCCATTGACTTCGCTTGTGGGAAGCCAGAAGGGAAGGTCACAAATGGCAATCATGTGATTATGGGACACTGCAACTATCATAAATATTAGCCAGATGCTAAGTGTCTGAATTACAGTCATGTGTCTGGGGAAGCTGGGACGACCACAGTTTTGGAAGACCAGCTGTAAGTCTCCATGTTCAGTGCCATTGCAACTTTGAATGTTCACTGAGCAAATGGTCATTAAGTAGGGACTAGCACCTTTTAGTTGCTCTTTATAGTTTTCTTTGAGCAATTTTTAGGCTTAGGACTCTTGTTACCTAGACTCCTACCTGTCTAAAATTACAATTACAAAGCTAGTTCAGGAAATAAAGCTTCAAGACTAAGCCAGATTTTGGAATACTTTCTTTGAGACTGGAGGCAAGAGAAAATAAACAAAAGGGAATGCAAATCTGAATCTGAATATTACGATAAACCATAGTTAAACAAAACAGAGGTCATCAGTCAACAACAAGGCATAGTTTCTACTTGTGTTTTCTGGTAGAAGAGAAGAGAAATAAAATAAAATATTTGGGTCAATGATCAATTTAGCATTACACAATCAATTCAACAATTTGCTTAAAACAAAATAGTCACTAAAGCTAGAATAAGAAAAGAAGCACGTTTTGTTGCCAATGATAGTTTCAAAATGAAAAATGAAAATCTGAAAAATCATTTCAGAATAAATATGGGACTAAAAAGTTTCATTTAGCATTTGAATAAGTAGTGGTTTTATATGATGTATTATTAGTTATTTGTTAGTAATATAGTTATGTTTACGGAGAGTTAAAGTGCGATAGAATTTAATGTTTTATCTTTGCTTGTTAGCATATTTTAGCTTAGGTTTGTAAGTTTATACCCTGTATTCAGCTCTGGGAAGTCAGGAAGGGGGGAGAGGAGGGGAGGGTTGGGGGAGGGGAAGGGGAGGGAGTTTTTCTATTTAAAAAATGTACTGTAAAACTTTTCAATAAAAAAAATCTGAAAAATCATGATCAGTTTTACTGTTATATGTGAACAAGGCCAATATTTGTTAGCCTTTTAATGTATCAATATATTAAAAAGGCAGCCATTTTGGTAAAGATTAAATTCATTTATCAAACAATTCTGCAGGTCAGTTGTTAAGAAAAAGCATTTAAATTCAGGCCCCATAGACAAATCCATCCCCTTAAAGCTTAAGAGAATTCACTGTAATGTTTAATGTGACAGAAAAGAAAAATATTAAAAATGTGGTCAGTAATATTTGATTTCAATTAATTTATTTTTCAAATTTATTTTTCCCTTTTATTGTAACAGTTTTCCTATGGTGCTTCCTAGGTACGAGACCAGCCCTTAGTCTGAACCCGTCTTTTAACTGGTGCGAATTATATTAGAAGATGTTCAGATACTAGAAATGTAATCTGTCCTTAACTAAATTAATAAATTGAAACTGCATTTGTAGAGTGGAGGGTGCACCAGTTGAGAATCATCTCTAGTGTTTAACAGATTCATCTGCTTTTCTTTCCTCTCCTCCTTAGTTTTGCTGCCCCTTATTTGTTGTATTGCAATAGTTCTGCTCTCTGTAGTTTATTAAGTAAGTCATTAGATATTTATCTCCCTGAAGAATCTTAATGAGCCTGTAGACAGAAATGAAATATTGTGAGGAATTACTGTTCTTGCATGGTCTTGGTATAGCTATGTGACAAAATACCTGGCTTCATTAAAATATTGCATTTGGCTAGATGCACATAGTCATTGTAATAGTCTCATCTTGTACAACGTGCCAAAATGAAAAGTTCAAAATTATGAATAATCATTAATTGGGATGTGCAAAACACCCATGCCCCAACCTGCGTCGAGGGAGGAAAGAGGTGGGAGTTGGAAAAACTCATTGAAGACACATCCAGAGATCAGGAACAATTTTCCACAAAAGAAAAAGATTGTTGTCTGCCCAGTCGGTAGGTGTATTGGTCTTCTTAAAATTCTTTATCATGGAGATGTTAGAACAGAGGCTACTTTGTGGGTTAATAATAATCACCCATTCTCTGTATGTTGGTGTAGTTTCTTGCCGTACAGGCAATACTAAGTATGCAGCGTGTGCATTAGAGGCCGTGTGAACAGAGATTTCAGGATGCCAACAACTGAGCTTTTGCCGGATGACATGTTGAAATGCAAGAACTGGGGTGCTATTTTGCTGCTGCTGCTAGCTTTCCTTCATAGTCAATTAATGGAGTGCCAATTATTGTGTACATGTGTGTGTGTTTAAATTGTTGCAGGAAGGGCAGGTTCATAATGCAAAAGGTGTGTACTCATGTGCCTCAGGACGAAGCCTCTGCCAGGGCATAGTCAAAGAGGCTTGTTTGTTTGCTGTTGCTGTGATCATTGGCAGTGCTGAAGTGAACTTGGTTGGTTATTGCTGTTGGCTCTAGATTCGAGTCGGGTCCATCTGGGGAAAAAAAAGTGCAGTGCACTCATTTTGAAATTATGGTGGAATCTTCTGAAGGCTACAACCAGAGGGAAATAGGGTAGCAGGATAAAAGGACAAAGTAGTAAAAAGAAGTTATAAAAATGATAAATAAAAATGGAAAACAGCAAAAAAAAAGTTGTTCATCTTTCATTCTTTTTTCCATGTTTCATTCCATATGAATTAATTTTATTTTCTTGGCGAGACATCACCACAGATTAATGACTGGTTCTGGGCACAGCACTCTCCCACTTTCCCAGTTCAGTGTTTTTATGACAGTTGATTGTAGACTGGGTGGAAGTTAATTGAGTTGTTGTTTGTTGCTTGCTTCTTGCCGGCTAACTGTGGCTGCTCTATTGGAGAAAGCACAATTTAAATGACTTTTATTGTTTCCTATGGGGGATTTTTAAATGTTTTCAATGTTTATTAATGTTTTGGCAGATTAGTAAAAAGCAGAATTAGCTATAGACAGTCATTTCACCTTCTGCTGTGATCCTAGGGCAAAAATGGAGGAAACAGCTTACAGCACTTGGAATTCCTGTTATTGCCTGTGAAACACCGTAGGCAGTTCATGTGTTTGTTTTGCTGGCACGCAACAAGCTTGAAACAAAACACTTTATGCACACTACTAATTGCTAGTTTGCTGTTCCTTCCAGACTTACTAAAAATAAAGTAAAAATGGATTGCAATGAACAGTCATTTTCCTTCAAGTTTGAAACTATTTTCCACTTGTTTCTGGCATCGTAGCCCTTTCCAGATGTTATGGACCGCAGTTGTTGTAAAGATTTTGTTTGGTCATCCTGGCTAGGACTGACAAGAAGAAAGATATTAGATTGGCTGTAGCATATGGAAGCTGAACCCCACACTAAAAAGAGAAGATTGTCCATCCAGGCAAATGCATGATGACAATTTCCAAAGGACTGCTGTCTCCTTACATCTGAACCTCCATTTCAAGAACTTTCCCTGTAGCTTTGAGTTGCTATTACTGCCAAGATGTTTACACCATTTCTTTTTTTTAATAATTCAGTGCCATGTATTTCTTAAGCAGTAATTTCTCCGTTCATACGCATCATCATTTTTAATAAATATTCTGGATATCTTGAGCCATGCTTTTGCTTTTAAGCACCTTTTCAGCACAGATTGGACTGTTTGCATTTGGCCCCCCAGATCTTCCACCCAACTGTCTAAATTATTTTAACTGACATAGTTTCTAATTTACTCTCTCCAGTTGAGAGAGTTTCCTGTAGCTTGTCTATTTCAGCATTTAATTGCTCCATACTTCCACAAATTAGATTCTGTACTGATCCATTTTGCTCTACTGGTGAAGCAAAGATCTCTTCAGCATAGCCTAGGTAATATGAGACTTGTGATGTAGCTGAAAAGACCATTCCCCCCACCCCCGATACTTTGGGGCTTCATTTGCTTTATACTAACTGAAAAAACAGGCAAATATTATTCTGTGGTGGCAGCCAAATCAGTTACTACTATTGCTTCATTGTCTGTTATGATCCTTTTTCCCTTGAGATGAAATAAGGAAAGAAAATCCGGGGATCTGATGGAAAAGTTTAAACAAATGGATGTGTTATTTAACTAAAATGCATTGAAAAGCAGACTTTCCATTAATACGCTAATACTGCATATTGAATATTTTCACCTGTTCAGACATTGCCATTATCATGCTTTTTCTATACATTTGAACAGGATTTAAATCAGCAAGAAATTATTTTGAAGCCTAAATGGGGCTTGAATTTGAATTAAAAGTTTTCTATTGGAACTATAATCCCAAGAATTCTTTGCCAACAGTGCACCAAAAGGAATCCTTTTCCTTAAACGGTCAGAGCATTTAACAAAATTGCCCTTTTTGTGATTTGTTCTTCAGTTGAATTAACAATATGCGTATTGAAAGGTCTGATTCATTTCGGTTTGATAATCTATGGTTTATCAGATTGAGAATGTATTCTTCTTACCCTTCCCTCTTTATGTATGCTCAACTTTAGCAAAGATATCATAATTTTTTGTATCATAGTTTCCTGTGATGTTCAGATCGGAAGTATAGTTTAGCCACTGCTTAGTAACAAAGGCCAAGATATGAGTCTGGTTTATATTATGTTCCATAGGGAATTATTGCAACTTGATCCATGTTCTATCACCCATAGTTTGTTGGAATGAGATTGTTATGAATAACCAGGCCACTGTTCTGCATGCAATGTTTGTTCCAATGCTTATTCATAGTTATCTGAAGTTATATCTCTAATGTTTGTTTATTTGGGAATCATACCAATAACATAAAGAGCCAGATTGGTATAGTTAGTAGTTAAAGTAGCAGAAACTGGGAGACCATAAGTTGTAGTCCCAAAGCCAGCTTGGTGACCTAGGGCCAGGCACTTTCATTCAGCCTTGCCAGAAAACTGCAGACATATGAAGTAATGTTATATGTTATATATAGTCCTCTACACTCACTGAAAAATGAAGGCCTTTATTTAATGAGGGAAGAGAATATTTTAGCGGGATCTGATTTTTCTAACGAGCTGAAAAATAATTTAAGGAAAATGTAATATTACCCAATACATTCTCAATCGGATAAACCATAGATTATCAAGCCGAAATGAATCAGACCTTTCAATAGGCATATATCTGCTTCTAGCATTTGTCTTAATTGCCTTGAAGGGTTACATCATAATGTAGTGGACCATAAAGGAATGCATGCATGCATACTTTTCTGTGATTTTCTCCACCTTCTCTAAATAAACCTGTGTAATTATAAAAAAATAATCCTGACTGATAAGTCAAAAAAGGAGAAAACCCCTACTTCCAATTTGTTAAGTGTCATCTAAATAAAAATGCAATAAATCCTTCATTTAACAGATTGAATGTCTGTTCAGTCTGAGATTTCTTCAAGCCTAGAAAAAACATTCATACATGAGATTATTGTGTTAAATAGTACTCTACGGCATTAATCACTGCAACTCTATTTTCTGTAAGCTGGGTGAAAGGGTGCATTATAGGGCAACAATTTTGGAAACCAGGTACCTGAAATGGGCTAACTTACAGAGTGCATCCAAAATCTGGGACCCATGATTACCAAGAGAATGAAATTTGAGAAAGAAATGGCTTTGACTCAATGAGGCACTGGTTGTCTAGTAACAAAATACTAATAATAGTAAATGTCCATATAGCACTTAGATAAGTAAAAGCGGAAAAAACAAAAGATGTACTGCTCATCTGCTGAAGAGTTTCTGGCTTAAGATGACATCTACCTAAGATCCTTCATCTGCATACATTTTCTTCATTTGCCTCCTCTTTGCCAGGCTTTGGTATGGTTTTGTGTTAGTCATTTAACTCAAATTCTTCAAGACCATATCCATGTTATGAAGCAGTTTTTTTTTCCTATCCAGGATTTCAATTTTGACTGCTTTCCAAACTGCAGTAAAATTGAAAAATGATTTTAAGTTACATCTTCTGAGTATATTGCCCTCCGGTTTATCACATATGTTCTCAAGTATAGGTAGTCCCTGGGTTATGACAGCAATTGAAACTGAAATCTCTATCGCTAAGGGATCCAGAAGTAAAGTGGGACATCATGTGTTTAATGACGGCAATCTCACAGTCCCGATTGCTATCCTAGCCTCAAGATATGTGGATTGTTAAGCCAGAAGAGGCAGGAGTCCCAGGCAAGGAAGCTAGCAAGTGCTGTAGGAGGGTGAAGGGTGGCCACAGTCAGGAATGCTGAAGTGTGGGTGGATATGCAGGTGCCATGAGAAATGCTGCAGGTAGGCGCTCCAGAGCATAGGTGGGTGCCGTGTGTGTGTGTGTGTGTGTGTGTGTGTGTGTGTGTGTGTGTAATGGAGCAAACTAAGTGAAAAAGCAGCAGGTATAGGAGCAACTATGCTTGTGAGAAGCTGCAGGAAATGTTGGAAAAATTGTGACCCATGTGAGCGTGGTTTGGTGGAACATCGTAATCGCAAGCTAGGGACTTAACATGGGGACATTGCAACTTGACGGACACTTTCAACAATCATTAAACAAGAGGTCATAACTCAAGGACTACTCATACACCTGTCATCTACCTCAAAAATATATTCCTATTAAGTCTTTTAGTTGTCAGAATGATCCCCGGTCCACGGGCTAAACAACTACTGTATGTGGTTGAAAATAAGGACTAAATGTTACTATATTTTCTTGATAACATACAGTAGCTTGAGATGGATAAATAGAAGTGTTCATAAGTTTAGAAATTTCTTCATATTTTCTTTTGATACCTGCAGCTTTTCAGCTTGATAATCTGCTGAATGCAGACAAAAGTAATTGAAGAATCAGTCATTAAAAGAAGTTACATAAACCCGGCCATCTCTGAGTTATACTATGTGAACAGGAGTTGGTACATAATGTCTTTCAGCTCTTTTGGATGAAATGACTTGCTACAATGACTGATGTTAATCTATGCAATCTGTCAGCATTTGCACCAACTATCACTGAGATCATCTCTTTGCGGATAATTTGTCAGTCTCATTGTCACTGTACATCTGTGATAATATGAGGTCATTGTATTATCTGTGCAGTTGTTTAACTTTTTCTTCAAAGTTCTATCTTATCCAGTGCAATATTCAAAGCTTTGTCCAAAGTTCACTTGATTGTCCCATCCCTTTTACGAAATTATCAAAACTGTCTCCACTGGATCTGATCATGTGGTATTTAGTTGCAGATCCTCGTTCCATTCCATATATACACTAAGGTGAACGTTGCTGAACATACCACTGCAAAGTTGTTTCATGAAATAATACTTCCTGAGCTGTTTTCATTTTTTTTGTTGTCTCAGTTACAACTTTCTTACTTTCAGTGTCCACAATATGCACTGATACAAGGTACTTTTTAGGGGGGAGAATCTGGCAGACTTTGTCTATAGCATCTGAAGTCTGCTAAATTGAGACTCATTGAACAGAGGGTATACTGTATGCTGTTGCTGTGGTTATTATTTGCCCTGAATAAAATATACTAATTCAGTTCACACATTCAAATAGACTTTCTTAAAGTGCTTGAGACTTCTGCCTAGTAAAATAAGTCCAAATATAATATGTCATTCCTGAAGGATATCTTGTTTTTTTTAAAAAACTAGCCTTATCTATCCGATTATGCATGCTAATATTATACAGAATTATTAGTGCATGTAGATCCCTTTTGAGTGAATTTCAAAAATACACTGAACACTTGAGAAGGATTTAAGTCTCTCAGAGGACCTAAGCATATGCAAATAAACCTAGCTGAATCAAGTTAAAAGATGCAACTCACACTAACAATCTGAGCCTCCTTTCCCTGGCTTTTGCTGTCGAAGAACAAGACGATGATGGGTGATCATGGAATTTAGTGCTCTCATATTATAATAAACTGCTTTGGTCTTGTCTTATGAAAATAGCTTGGTAGGACAGCTCTTACCAAGGCAACATGCGTGATGGGAGATGTCCTGAAAACCAGTGAGCAAACATCTTTTTTTAGTGCATGTACATTTTGCATGTAAATCTGAATCAGTGTTCCATTAACAAATAATTACCTCACATTGTGTTTGGATAGAATTTTAGTCTAATTAATTACAAGTTAAAAAACCATTGTCAAAATGTCATCAGATCTAGATCTGATCAGGTATGAAAACTTCATGGAAAACAAAGGCAGGACATCCATTAACTAACACTAACTAAATGAATCAATGAATGAATGAATAGTAATTATATGTTTTATTTTGTAACTATAATGAGAGGGTGTTTTTTTTTCTCTTTAAGGAATCTCCTTCTGGACGCCGGAAAGCCCTTGCTACCAGCAATATCAACATGAAACAATATGCGAGCCCCATGCCGACACAGACAGATGTCAAGTTAAAGTTCAGGCCTTTGTCTAAGAAAGTTCTCTCAGCCACCCTGCAGTTCTCGTTATCGTGTATTTTCCTAAGAGAAGGAAAGGCCACGTAAGTTTTGCAGGATATGTTCCTCTGCTGCTCTTTTATATGCTCCAGAGAGCCTTTCTTGAGCTTGCCAGCCCTCAGCTCCCTTGAACCACACCACCAAATTTCCCTTGCATGGTTGTTAAAAATCTGTGAAAAATATGGTTTCAAGCAATTCAAAGTGCAAAATGCATGTGAATCACTGTGTACTTCCTGAATAAACATTAAAAAATAGACTCCCACAAAGCACTTCTCCTTTCCCACGTAGATACTCCTAGACCTGCTTACCTGTCTGTCTATGTGACCTAGTCAAGTCTGCTTTGCATTATCACCTCTGCTGCTACTCTTAGGCCTCCCGTAAAAGTGCTGAAGGTGGAGCACATTCAAACTCGCAGACCCTACAGAGGCTATTGTTTTTCATTCTAGTTTGCCTTCAGGGCAATGGGTGGAGGGCATGAGTTATGGGCAAGAAATTTCTGGTTTTGTATCCCCTCAGGCATGGGCTTGAATGAACAATTATTTCAGTTTTACCACAGAGTCATAATACGAGACAACAATATGAACCTAGCATTGGTAAAAATTAGGAAGATAATGCTGATAACACATTCTGTAAGAGGAAGCCCTATATCATTGCTAATTATTTATCATTATAATTTTTATATAACTTGCTGCCCCAGCACAATACCTTTTTGAGGTTCCTTTCATTAGTAAAATTATACCTTTTCTTTTCCCATAAGCATTTGTAGTCTTCCTTTCAAGATGCAGCTGTACATCAAGGTTAGAATTAATTTGTTTTCTGGAAAGCGCTGAATCAAAATTCAGCAGAGAGAATACCTATCAAATGGGAAAATAGCCATTAGTTCAAATCTGTCAAGATGCTATAAATGAAGGGCATCTTGAAGCAACAAATTAATTTGATGTTGGTAGGATGATGATGATGATATTATTATTATGTAGTAATAGTTGTTACACTATTTACGTACAATTTGCCAGATAAATCTGATTGGATTTGGTTCTTTGGCTATCAGCTAAGGATACCATCATAAATTATGCACCGTTCTATGTAATGAAACTGTTTGTAATTGGTAAGTTGAAACTTTATCCATTCTACTTGTACCCAACTGCTTTTTCAGATATTTTGAAATGACACCAAGCACACCAAACTCTATGAATTTCCATATTTGCTCTATTTGTATCATTATACAGTATTTCCCTACTTTTTCTGGTTATTTCTGATTGATCCTTCCATCTCTAGCTACTGCAATTGCAATTATTCATACTTTTTTCTTTGTAACTACAAAGATGTAACTACTTCTGGCTTATTATGGGCTAAATGTTTATTGTTGTTATGCTTGCTCACACAGTCAGCCAGATGTTTAGAGTGGAATTGGCATTTTTATCCACCTATCAAGTCCTTCTTAAAGACCTGGGATAGGCAGATGTTGTTGTTTAATAGTGTTAAAAGGTAAAGGTTCCCCCGCACATGCGTGCTAGTCGTTTCCAACTCTAGGGGCCGGTGCTCATCTCCGTTTCAAAGGCAAAGAGCCAGCGCTTGTCCAAGGACGTCTCCGTGGTCATGTGGCTGGCATGACTAGACGCCAAAGGCGCATGGAACGATGTTACCTTCCCACCATAGTGGTCCCTATTTTTCTACTTGCATTTTTACATGCTTTCGAACTGCTAGGTTGGCAGAAGCTGGGACAAGTAACAGGCGCTCACTCTGTTACGCGGCACTCGGGATTCGACCCGCCAAACTGCCGACCTTCTGATCGACAAGCTCAGCGTCCTAACCCACTGAGCCACCGCATCCCTCTTAATAGTGTTAAAGGTATCTATTATTATATACACAAAAATGTGAAATCACAGCTGTCCGTTCTTTAGCCCATGTTGGCCTTCATATTCGTCAGGTTCTTCCTAGGAACCTAGGATGTTGTAATGTATCAGCGTAATATCCAAACATTATTATATTGTTGTTATTATTATTATTAGAGATGAAGATATGCAGAGCCTGGCAAGTCTTATGAGTATGAAGCAAGCAGATATTGGAAATTTAGATGACTTTGAGGAAGATAATGAAGATGATGAAGAAAATAGAGTAAACCAGGAAGAAAAGGCTGCGAAAATTACAGGTTTGTTTCTTCCCTGAATATGTATGTCTTTGATTGTAAACTTAATTTGAAAATTGTTATTCTTTTTGACTATTTTTCTTTTGAAAATAATGTAGATTTTTACTATTTGTATTAGGAGGAAACAATTTTATCTAAATCATGGATTTACGTGCTTTCGAACTGCTAGGTTGGCAGAAGCTGGGACAAGTTGGTGTCCATTTGTGAAGTAAGGGAGGATTCATGCTCCTTTTTGTTAACTTCAAAAGAGCCATAAACGCTACATTCAGACAGACTTTATTTCTGTCACTGTTTCTCTCTTTTGACTCCATGGACTAAAGCAAAGTTACTCATGGTTTGAAGGAATAAGGTTTCTGTGTGTTTATTTTATTGAGTACTAAAGTCTTGCAGGAGTATTGAAATATGGAATTGTATGGGGGATTTTACAGGTTTTCAGGACATTAGCCTTCACAGTCCTCTTAGGTTCTCCAGTTAACTAATGCAGGAAGAACTAAGCTATCTGGGCAGTAAATCTAAATTTAAGCTAATACTTTAAGTTCTTGAGCTGGATCAGAGAGTTATAATAGTTTTCTGTATCTTGAGAGCATAGCTAGATAACTTGTTTCTGCATAAGGAAGCAAACAGGTAGAAAATCTATCTTATCCAGTACAGTGCTAATGTGAAGTAATAAAAAGGATGATAAGCTTGACAGCAGAAGATAGCTGACAACTTTATATGAGAACAGATTTGTCGTGTGCATGTGTTTTTGTGTGTGCGAGAGAAAGAAAGAAAAAGAGAGAGAGACTTCAGCCTACAGAAGGCACAGCAATATTTTCCAGCTCAAGAGCATATAGAGCTCAGTACAGGAAAAATATTCATGAAAGAGAGGGAAAGAAATAAAATTTAAGTTTAATGAAGGAGTCACAATCCATGCCTCTTCTTGGAAATTTTCCAGCAGTCTTCTTGGTTTAGCTTACATCCTTCTAAAGGACTTCCTGGATAACACACACTCTGAATTCGATCTGGACCACATACTGTAATGCTACTTTTTTTAAAATGAGAAGTGCAGTAGCCTCTAATTAATACTAAGCTCTACTATAATTTAATGTGTAACCCAGTAAAAGTATTTGTATTGTAGTAACATCAGTGTTCTACTTTCTTTGATGTTCCACCTATCAAGTATTATATTGTAATCTCCTTGAAACAAAGATTTCTATTTCTACAGTATTATATGCTCCAGTCTTGGGAATATACAGTATGTGTCTCAATAGATAATTGGAAAGACTAAAAGAAAAAGATAAGGTAGATATTGAAAGATTTGCCTATATCAGTAGATTACTTCTACCTGTTATTAGGATTTTTGTAAATCAAGTTGAATGGAAAAGATGCCTATATCCCCAAAAGCAACTGTTTTATTAATATGATACATCATTTTCCATAAGCATGTTTCTATAACTTTTTCACAAACTCCCTGATAAATAAGATGGTCTTGAATAGATTTTCTTGTTTGTTCCTCAAAGGAGTGGTGCAATTCTGTTACGTCTTCTTGAATTCATGTTCCTAGCATTGCTCCATCTTGCAGTTTTCCATGCATGCCTTCCTTTATTCTTCACCAGAGCCTTTGTCAATCCTAGTCTCTGTCAATCTCTGTTTTCCAAATGCTCAACTTACATCTAAAAAAACAAATTATCAACATTAAACAAATGCACACAGAGTTCCTTACCTTTCATCCTTGTCATCTCTCTTGGTGGCAGTTATATACTGTATATGATATTCATGTTAATACAGTTTGGAGATTCAGCCCTTGAAGTCACTATATATGGCTGTCAGGACCCACCCCAGTTCACATCTTAGGAAATAAGAACTCCTGGATCCAAGTTTGTCCAAAAGGAAAAGTTTACTAGGATGAGATTGGTTGTGGCAATACAAGACGGGATCTGACATTGAGTTACATTTCAATACTATATAAAGCATTCCCTTTTCAACCCCCCCCCCCTCGAGTCCATTTGGTCAGGCTCACATCAGTTACTGTTGTGATTCAAGGTCAGCCTGTGGGTTGGGCAGTTGGGTTGGACGATTCAGAGGAGAAGGAGGGGGGTGCTGGAGAGCCTGCAGAGGACAGCCCTGAGGCTTCGCAGAGCCCTCAGCTACGCCCCTCTCATCTGGTCACTACGCAGACCCAGCTGTGTGAGCCTGACAGCGTGGATGAAGATGACCCACAGCTGGCCCTGTTCAAGGACGCCCGACGCAGGAGGCAGTCAATCAGGAGTAAACAGAGGAAGGCAATGGGGCATCTCAGAAGGAGGCAGAGAGAAGCCACGCCTTGAACTGTTTAAAAGGGGAATGTGTGGGAGGGCTGGTTTGCTGAAGGCAACCATTTGAATAGCTCCTGTTTCATGGTTCGTGTTTTGGTTTTGCTCTGTTTGCTCAGTTTTGTATCAATAAATTTGGCAGGCTTAGTTCCAGCCTCTTGCCTTTTTGTAAAGGGGTTGTCCCTGCCTTTTCTGCAGGGCCGGTAGTAGGCTGGTACAGAACAGTTATTTAGGTGTCAGGCCCTTTCGTGGGAAAGGGAAAACTTCTTGCGTTTATTGTTATTATCTTCTTCCTTTCAGTTTCAAATGGAGATGCGAACCAGATCTCTCTCTCCTCCTCTGTTCCCCCCAGATCAAAAGCTTTCCTGGTCTTTGAAAACAGCCTATGGCAATCTGGATAAACATCCTCTCCCCCCCCCTCGGAGAGATGGCAGAATCCCTAAGATAGGCCCAGTATTCTAACCATACATTTATGAAATGTGATATAAATGGATTCTGACAATCAGCTCTCCTTTCAGAAAAAAGATGGGTCCATCTGCGGGGAAAAGAAAACATATAAATGTTAGCCCAGTTTGTTTGGATATTCTGTATGAAATCTCTTAAGCAACTTTGGTGCTTTAACATGAAGTTTGTTAACCCACTCATTTTCTGACGAGGGGAGGTGTTTCCATGCCACTAAATATTGTATCATTCCGTGGTGTTTTCTGGAATCCAAGATTTTTTTCACTTCAAAATGTTGTTCTCCTTCCACCATGATGGGGGTGGTGGTAGTGGGATTTTTGTTTGTAGGGGTGAGTGCTGTTCTCTCTTTATTAAACTGCAGTGAAAGACTGGGTGTATTTGTCTAAGATTTTTGGGTAGTTCTAATTCAACTGTTACTGGGTTTATTATTTTCTTAATTGGAAAAGGTCCAATATATTTTGGTCCTAGTTTTTTACAGGGTTGGAGTGATTTCAGGTATTTTGTGGATAAATATACCATCTCTCCTACACTGAATGGTATGGGATCGGTTCTTTTTTTGTCTGCCTGTGTCTTGTATACTTTTTTTGCATCATCTAATGCTTTCCTAACAATTGGCCAGGTATTTTGTAATTGAGCAATCCATTCCTTCAGTTCAGGAATGACCTGTTCTTTTGGGGTTAGTTCTGGTATTGGGTTGAAACTCTGGCCTGTAGCTACTTGAAAAGGATTGTAACCTGTGCTTGAGTGGACTGCATTATTATATGCTACTTCTGCGAAAGGCAGTAGGTCCGTCCAATTTGACTGCTGGAAATTAATAAAACATCTTAAATATTGTTCAAGTACAGAGTTAAGTCGTTCAGAAGCCCCGTCCGTTTGAGGGTGGTGACTAGATGACAGTCCTTGGGTGGTTCCTAAGAGGGATAAGAATTCTTTCCAAAATGCCAACATAAATTGCACCCCTCTATCAGATATGATGTGTTGTGGTGCCCCGTGCAATCTGTAAATATGCTGTACGAAAAGTTTTGCTAAGCTTTTTGCAATGGGATTTTTTTGGCAAGGAATGAAATGTACTTGCTTAGAGAACAGATCTGTGACAGTCCAGACTACGGTGTTTCCATTACTTTCTGGCAGTTCTAAGAGAAAATCCATGGCTATTTCTTTCCATGGGGCTGAGGGGTTCGCCACCGGTTGTAACAGTCCTGGCGATTTCCCTTGCAGCCTCTTAGCCCTTGTGCAAATTTGACAGCTACCCACATAGCTTTCTATGTCCTTTTTCATAGATGGCCACCAAAATTGCCTTTTAGTTAAGTGTAAGGTTTTTACAAAGCCAAAGTGTCCTGCTGATTTTGTATCATGGCACAGTTGCATGAAATTGATTCTCTGTGTGGCAGGTATATATAGCTTCTCCCCCACCCACGGCACTCCATCTTTAATTGTGCACACATGTCTATTTTTCTGGAACCATTCATCACTTTCCAAAGACCTCCTGAATTCTATTCCAGTTTGGCTATCTACCTTCGGCTTCATTTTTTCTTGTGTCCTGGTGGTGACTGGTGCTGCCAGTTGTTGTTCCAGCACAAGTGGTTTAAAGTCAGTAACTCTTGTGCTGTTATACTGGGGCATATGGGACAATGCATCTGCTAGGAAATTCTTCCCCCCTGGTAAGTGTTTGAGTGTGAAATTGAATCGGTGAAAATGTTGGGACCAGCGCGCTTGCTTAGGAGTGAGTTTCCTGGGCGTTTTTAGTGCTTCCAAATTTTTGTGATCTGTCCAGACCTGGAAACATATTTTATTTCCTTCTAAAAATTGGTGCCATGTTAGTAATGCCCACCTCAACAAGAATGCCTCTTTTTCCCATATTGGCCAAATTTGTTCTGTTTCTGTGAGTTTTCTGGATGTGTATGCGCATGGTTGCAATGTCCCCCCATCATTTTCTTGTAATAATACAGCTCCTACCGCTACATCACTCGCATCTGCCTGTATTACAAAAGGTTTGTCGGGATCTGGGTGTTTTAGGACAGGTTCAGCAGAAAAAAGTCTCTTTAGCCTCTCAAATGCAGGGATGAATTGGCGGTAGAAATTTGCAAACCCCAGGAAACTTTGCAATTGCTTCCATGTGCGGGGGGGTGCCCACTCTAATACTGCCCTGACTTTCTCAGGGTCCATTTCAATGCCCTCTGGGGATATGCGATATCCCAGGTAGTCAATTTTTTCCTGGTGGAATTCACACTTCGATAATTTAGCGTATAGATGGGCAGCTCGCAACCTTTTCAGGACTGTTCTGACTAGTTTGATATGTTCCTCTTTGGTCTCAGTGAAGATAAGGATGTCATCTAGGTAAACCAGGACCCCCTTATATAGGTGCTCTCTTAGCACGTCATTAATTAATTGCATAAAGACTGTAGGGGCCCCTTGCAGTCCAAATGGCAGTACTTTGAATTGGTAGCAACCCATTGGGCATTTGAATGCGGTCTTCCATTCATCTCCTTCCTTAATCCTAATACGGTAATATGCTTCTCTCAGGTCTAGTTTAGTAAAACTCCTTCCTTTCGATAGGTGGGATAGCATATCCTTCGTAAGGGGTACAGATTACATTCACTAATTGTGTTCAAATTTCTATAATCCACACACAAGCAAAAAGAACCATCTTTCTTCTCCCTGAACAGGACTGGGGCGGCCACTTTGGGTTTGGCAGGCTCAATAAATCCTCTTTCTAAGTTTTTCTTTATGAATCTTTCCATTTCTGCCATTTTCCTTGGGCTCATGGCATACATGCTGGGTTTTGGGAGTTTTGCCCCGGGTTTGAATTCTATAGCGCTGTCTGGGGCAGTGGGGGGGAAGCTCATCTGCCCATTCCTCACTGAAAACCTCAGCAAGGTCCCTGTATTCCTCTGGTATCTCTGGTAACTCCTTCTCTTTCCCCACAGCTGCTGTCTTCTCCCTTTGGGTTGGGGGGGTGCTTTGGGGTTTTAAGCTTTTTTGCTCCCCTTTTGGGAAGTTGAGTTCTGCTGTCCTCCAGTTTATCCCGGGGTTCCATTTCTTCAGCCATTCCAGTCCTAAAATCATTGGGCATTCCATGCCTGGGGCCACTATAAATGTTATGTCTTTCTCATGAAACCCCAGGGATAGGTGAATTGGTAAAGTGGCTAGGGTAGCTAGTCCCCCCTCTGCTATTGATCCATCTAATTGGCTAAAGGAGATTGGTTGTTTTAGCCTCCTCACTGGGATGCTCAGTCTCTCCACCAGCATTGGGATTGATGAGGCAGCAGATGCAACCAGAGTCTATCAGAACTTTTATTTTGGCTGCTTCAGGCATAGAGGAAGCTAATATAGTCACTGTCTTAAGTATAGGTGGAAGGGGTCCACTTACCAATGGTTCTCCCTCTGAGCTGTCTTCTGAGGTGTCCGCCGCCCCTGCGCTGTAGGCCGGAGTCCAATCCCAGTTCTTGGCAGGGGTTGTGGACTCTACAGCCCCTGTCCCCTTCATGGAAGATTCTTTTGGGTTGCCTTGGGGTTTCCCTAGTTTCTTGGAGGGTGATGCCTCTGTTTTACGCTGGGGGGGTTGAGCAGCATTCTGCGGTGCGGTGACCCTCTCTCCCGCATTTGAAACAGCCTGTTGATTTTTTAGCTGTGGGCGGTGGGTTCTCCCTCTCACGTGTTTGCTCGGTTTGCGGGCGGCCCCATGGTTTCCCCCGACGGTGTCTCTTCAGTAGGTCTCTCTACCCCTCCTCTGCCAGGATATACCAGTCGTCGAGATGGTGTGGGTCTCCTTGAGGCAGGCAAGCATCATACAGGTCGTAGTTTAGCCCATCTTTGAAATGGCTGAGGAGGATGTCTTCTGGCCAGTTCAGCTTGCTGGCAATGGCTCGGAATTCTTGGGTGTATTCAGCCACTGGCCGTCTGCCCTGCCTGACTGTTTTGATTCTCTCCTGGGCTTTACGATCAGCCAAAGGATCTTTGAAATGCCGCCTCAAGGATGCCATGAATCGGTTGAAATCGGTGAGCTCTGGGGCGTTGTAGTCAATGTAGGTTCACCACCCAGTCTGCAGCTGGTCCGTCCAGGGCGGATTGCACAATTTGGATGTGGGTTTTGTCACTGGGGATGTCCCGTCCATATTCTTCCATATAGCTAAGGACTTGGGTTAAGAAAAACCCCAATTGTGATGACTCCCCCTTGAATTTTGTTTCCAGGGGCAGGAGTCTTTGACTAGAGCGTTGTCTGCGCCGTGGACGGTATCGCTCCTCATTCTGCTCCCCATCTGTGGTTCTGGGGGGGGGGGTACTGCTGAGGCAGTGACTCCTGTTCCGTTGGATGGCCCTGGGGTTTCAGGTGCTGGATCCCCTCCATTACTTCTCCAGTTGCGGCCCCAGGCGCTGCCTCGGTTACGGTTTTCAGCTCTCTCCTCCCTTAGTGAGCTCAGGGTTGCTTTCATCAGGTCAATAGCTTTTTCCAGAATCCGCTCCTCCTCACTAGCGTGCAGGGAGCTCTCCATCTCTTGCCTCCATTCCGGTTGGTGGTCGCTCCGTCTCAGGGTCACTTCTCCCGATGCCTTTTCCCACTCACTTTTCCTTCCAACGCCCATCGACCACCGGGGTTTTCAGTCATGCTGCTCCACCACTTCTTCCTCGGGGAAATATGCTGCTTCAGCTTCCCATCTTCTCTGGGATTCCATTCGGGGGGGGAGACTCCCTCTCCGTGGGGCTTCCCTCCTCTCTTGCTTCGTCGCCAGACATTGTATTTGATGCAAAGTCCCCCAGTAACGTTTTCCCTTCCAGGTTGACTCTTATAGCAAATCCCGTCTACTGTCAGGACCCACCCCAATTCACATCTTAAGAAATAAGAACTTCTGGATCCAAGTTAGTCCAAAAGGAAAAGTTTACTAGGATGAGATCGGTTGTGGCAATACAAGACAGGATCTGACATTGAGTTACATTTCAATACTATATAAAGCATTCCCGTTTCAACCCCCCCCCCTTGAGTCCATTTGGTCAGGCTTACATCAGTTACTTAGGTGTCATGGGAAAGGGAAAACTTCTTGCGTTTATTGTTATTGTCTTCTTCCTTTCAGTTTCAAATGGAGATGCGAACCAGATCTCTCTCTCCCCCACTGTTCCCCCCAGATCAAAAGCTTTCCTGGTCTTTGAAAACAGCCTACGGCAATCTGGATAAACATCCTCTCCCCCCCCTCGGAGAGATGGCAGAATCCCTAAGATAGGCCCAGTATTCTAACCATACATTTATGAAATGTGATATAAATGGATTCTGACAATAGCATTGCTATACTGCATTCTGGGAAAATAAGGTTCCACATATATTCTGTGAAAAACCTGTAGCAATTAAATCGAATTGATGGTTCCTCTTTTCCTTTCCTCCAGTTCACTTCCTTGATTGCCTGCACACTTGAACAACTTACCATGTAGATCAGATGGAGTGTATCAATCAGATATTACATACTATCAATATGTCCAGTTTAGGTTATAGTTCTTATCGCATTGGATCTATTAGCTGTAAGTTGTCTTAAAAAGGTTAGAAGTGCAGGGTATAGGTTAACTAAAACTTAGGAGACAGCCCTGACCATTTTACCCCCTTCCAGTTCTGAATGGCAGGGCAATCTGGCTAAGATTTATTTGGCGACATTAATTGTGTGTCTATGCTACCTTAATTAAAATATTATATTTCAGTACTTTAATTATTATTAGTTGGTCCTTGTTTTAGTGCAGAATATGTACAGGATAATTATGTTAATTAAAATATATTTCACGTTCACCGCAGTTCTACATTCTAGAATATGGAAAACTCCTCATGAAAGTGTAGAGACATATTGAGTGATATTGTGATTGTTCAGTCTGGAATGTATTCCTAAATTAATATTTGTCTTTCTTTTCCTTTTCTCTTTTTTCTAATAACAGCATGTATTGTATTCCTTTTTCCATTAAATGACCTTACCTCACAGTTGTCTTGACTGGCTTCTGTTTACAGAAATTGTAAACCAGTTGAATGCTCTGAGCAGCTTAGATGAAGATCAAGATGACTGCATAAAGCATACAAATATGCTGTCCACTAAATCAGCCAGTTCTTCTGAAGGTCTATGAGCTTTCCTCCTTTTCTGTTTCTGGCATGTCTGCATTTTACTGTGACCTCCTTAGTATCTGTTCGTATTCAAGTGTTGGTTGTAGTTTCGTGCTTGGTGTCCATTAAAGTCTATTGTAGTTCAGTCGAGTGTATGCAGCAACATATGGTGCGTTCATCAGCCAAGGTGAGGAAACTATGGCCCTCAGATATTGTTGGATTTATATTCCCATCAGCCCCTGCAGCATGGTCATTGATCAGAAAAGATTGCAATTATAGTCAGACCTTCCATTTACTAAACCTAGCTCAGAACTGCCATTATTTGTTTTTGGAGGTGTTGCATTCTTTTTCTGAGATAATGTGTATGCTGCATGTGGGCCTTCCAGCTTAGTAATGGAAACATTACTACCTTTATGTATAGATTTTCTTTAAGTTAGTTTAGGTTAGTTTAAAAAATGGCATTTTTTTCTTTCTGAAAACTATTGCTAGAGCCTTCCAGGTCAGTTAACAGTCATATATTAAACTTGCACTTGCTTCTGTTCATGTTAACTAAGCTGGAAACTTTGGTGTACTATGAATATAACAGTTTAGTTTAGCAGTAGAAACCGTGTCACGATTCACTGTTAAAAGGGATACGTAGTACTTAAGTATTTGGAAAGTGATTGTTTAAGCATTCTATGTTTAATCCTAAATGAAAGTATAAAATGTGTACTGAAAAGTATTTTGTTTGGTTTCTTAGAACTTATCAACAAGCTTAGTTTTCTGGATGAAGAGGAGCAAGATTTGGAAAATTCAAGATCAAATCCCTTTGTAGATTCTGATAGATCAGAGCTGAATCCTTTTGGAGACACTGACATTGAAGGTATTTAATTTTGCCATATATAGTCTTTGGATTGTGCTATACTTTGTGGCAAGATCACAAACTACGTGTACTTCCTACTTCTCATTTTCTAAAAGTTTCTTTGATGTTACTTAAAGGTAAAGGTGCATGCTAAGTCATTTCCAACTCTAGGGGCCGGTGCTCATCTCCGTTTCAAAGCCAAAGAGCCAGCGCTTGTCCAAGGATGTCTCCGTGGTCATGTGGCCGGCATGACTAGATGCCAAAGGCGCACGGAACGCTGTTACCTTCCCACCGTAGTGGTCCCTATTTTTCTACTTGTATTTTTACGTGCTTTCGAACTGCTAGGTTGGCAGAAGCTGGGACAAGTAACAGGCGCTCACTCTGTGACGTGGCACTCGGGATTCGACCCGCCAAACTGCCGACCTTCTGATCGACAAGCTCAGCGTCCTAACCCACTGAGCCACCACATCCCCTTTGATGTTACTTATGTGCCAATAATTTTCAACTTAAAGATTCAACCATAGCTTGCTTAAGGTGTAGCTTAATGATGGAATTCTTCAATCTGAAGTAGCCTTTTAGGTCACTGTTTGATCAAATCATTTTTCTTCTTCTAGACATGCCTGGATAATTTAATAAAAGCTTATATAATATTTTAAGTCCTGGGAATAATAACCAATACTTTAAAGTTATTTAGTGTTTGATTTAACTCTATTTTAAGTGTGTACTAAAAGTTGCACTTTAGTAAACACGATTCATAAATATATGAACAATTATATAGTTTACCTATACAAATATACATTCACAGTAAAGCAACTAGATTAGGAACCTGCACCAGAAGAACTGCCCCCCCCAAAAAAAAGATGGAATAAACTGTTAATATAAAAGCCATGATGAGAATTGTTCTTCTTTTGTTTGTTTATTGTTTTTAAGCAGTAGTTTATGCAAACTTATTATTATTTAGCAAAACCAACCCTTGATAAAATCATGAATGCTGTCTAATTGCTCACGCTTTTTCCTTTGGCACCCCATTCCAAACTCCCAGATGATTTTGCCCACAGCATTATAGGCAACAGAAACCCTTTTGAACTTCTGGAAAATACTCAGTGTGTGATCCTCAATGGAACCGCATCTACATGGAGGGAAGTATATAGCGGGGTGCCCCAGGGCTCTGTTGTGGGCCTTGTGCTCTTCAACGTCTTCATCAATGATTTGGACGAGAGGATAGATGGGGAACTCATCAAATTTGCAGATGACACCAAGCTGGCAGGAATAGCCAACATTCCGGAAGATAGGCTTAAGATACAGGACGATCTTGAACACTGGCCGCTATCTAACAAAATGAAATTCAGTGGTGAAAAAAGTAAGGTTCTACATTTAGGCAGGAAAAACCAAATGTACAGGTATAGTATAGGTGGTACCTTGCTGAATAGTAGCATCTGCGAGAGGGATCTCGGAGTCCTAGTAGACAATCACGTAAATATGAGCCAGCAATATGCTGCAGCTACCAAAAAAGCCAACACAGTGCTAGGCTGCATTAACAGAGGGATAGAATCAAGATCACATGAAGTATTAATAACGCTTTACAATGCCTTGGTAAGGCCACACTTGGAATACTGCATCCAGTTTTGGTCACCACGATGTAAAAAAGATGTTGAGACTCTAGAAAGAGTACAGAGAAGAGCAACAAATATGATTAGAGGCTAAAACATAAGGAACGGTTGCTGGAATTGGGTATGTCTAGTATAATGAAGAGAAGGGTGAGAGGGGACATGATAGCAGTGTTCCAATATCTCAGGGTCTGCCACAAAGAAGAGGGAGTCAAGCTATTCTCCAAAGCGCCTGAAGACAAGACAAGAAGCAACGGATAGAAACTAATCAAGGAGAGAAGCAATCTAGAACTAAGGAGAAACTTCCTGACAGAACAATTAACCATTGGAATAACCTTCCTCCAGAAGTGGTGAATGCTCCAACACTGGAAGTTTTTAAGAAGAGACTAGACAGCCATTTGTCTGAAAAGGTTATAGAGTTTCCTGCCTGAGTAGGGGGTTGGACTAGATGACCTCCAAGGTCCCTTCCAACTTTATTGTTGTTGTTGGTGGTGGTGGCGTTATTGGAAGGACTGAACCCACAGTAAAACAAGTAAGTCCCAATCCATCAAGAAGGATACCATGATCAATAATATTAAAAGCTACTGAGTAGTCCAGAAGAATTGTTTTCATTATCATTCCAGTCAAAATCTCAAATGACTTGGATCCAGCAAATCCATACCATTCAGATGACCCTTGAGTTGTGAAGCCACTGTATTCTCAATCACTTTACATACAAATAAAACATTTTAGATGTAAGTATAAGTTCACCCAGCTCAAAAGAGGATTTCTTTAAAAAGTTCTTATCTTTGCTTCCTTTAGACCAGGGGTAGGCAACCTCGGCTCTTTTATGACTCATGGACTTCAACTCCCAGAATTCCTGAGCCAGCAGGTTTAACATGCTGAAAAAAGAAAAAGGATTAGTAGTGGTCCTTATTCCTCACAGCTGATTTGAAGACTTGAAACCTGAGAAGGATCCTAACTAAGAGGACAAATAGTTGCTGAGCTTTCATCCCTATGTCTTGTCTGTAGCTTAACTGAAAAGTTGTAATCGATCCATTCGACTTTATCTGCACAGAATTGTAAACTGCTGTTCACTGTTCCAGTTGCATTCTTCCAATATTTTGTCAGAGGAATTACCATTTAGTAAAGAAAAGCTATGTTGGTCTGTTTTGTGCAGATACAGGGGAGATACAGAAGTAAGCACTTTTTTTGCTACCTCCACAGACCTTGAGCAGACGTTCAAGTGGATCTTCAGATGGACTCTTTATTTTGATCTATCCTGAGAGTTTCTCTTTTTTGTGGTCCATATGTTGCCCCTTCTACTTCAATATTCTCAGCTCTCTAATAAACTTTGGGAGTGATCTAATTGCACAGGAGTAAAGGGCTCTTATGGATAATAATGGCAATGGTAATCTGATTCTGTATTCCTGCATTAACAGAATCACATCTTCATCCCACTTCACATGAAGTAGCAAATCCCCAGGTGCATTTAGGAAATCACCAAGATTCATCAGTTGCCTGGGTTGGATCATTTTGCAGAGATTTATACCAAGTATCAGTCTAAAACAGAATAGAGAGATTCTGTTTATGACACTGAAGTCATAAGGGCTTCTCCTTCAGATCATCAAAGCCTAATAGGTCACTGGTTGCAGAGCCTGCACAAGTTATTGGTCCGAATATCTTCTTTTTGAAGCACTGTGCAACTTCTCAACTACCTTAGTGGGCAAGATTAGATGTAATGGTCTGAAACCAGAAAGAACTAGATTTAAGTTTTATAGTAAGAAAAATGTTTTGAGAACAATTTGACAGTACAATCCAGCTAGCCACAGAGATGTGAGCTTTCCCTCTTTGGAGATCTTCAAGACATGAATCGAACAAGCCATTCTTTAGATATAAGTTTAGTTCAGTGGCTCTCTATAGCTTTCAGGCTATACTAATTCTCTCTTTATTCCATAGTGCTTTATTGGTTAGGCTGGAAATTATTTTTTACTGTTTTTTAAAACGTATTATTGTTCATTAAATTAATTTGCTGCCCATCTTGTCACATGTGGACAGCTATCTGCATAGTTACCCCCATTCCACTAGAGAACCTCACCCCTAACATTATACTAGAAAGATGAATATAAAAAAGCAGAGGTGAGGTTTATGTAAAACAGCAAGGATGAATGAACACTTTCTTGCTATTGCAAGATCAAGTGTGGGATTGAGGCAATTCTTTGCTTCTTTCTGAAATGATAAATACCAAGGTATGAATTATGATCACGATACAACCATATTGTGTTCTGCAATGTTCTAATAGTTGAGTGTAATATCTAACTATCAAGCCTCTAGATAGTTTTAAATCTCAGGCTTTCCAATAGAAGAGCAGCCTCCAACATCAGACACATAAGGTTGATATTGGAGAAAAAGGGCATGCATATATAGAGTCCCTAGTGTGAGTCTTATTCTACCATGGAACATCCTCATTTGTGTTCAGTGTTTGTTTTTTTCTGGACATTGGATGTTTCTGACAGTAGATATAGTTACTGGTATCTGCATGAGTTACAGTGGCTGGAGAGGTTCGTCTGAAGTGCTGTGTGTTATTAAACTTACTGGCTCATAAACTATGAGGCTGACGGTTAGGGAAGGTTCTAGCTAATGCTTCTAAGCTAACTTTGTTACTCTGTAGTACTTAAGGGAGGCTTAACTACTCTAAACAGCAGCAGTATTTCCCTTTTAGCTGTGTCTTGGATTAGTAATACATCCCAGTGTTCTGCTGTATGTACATTTGACAGAAGGATTTAGATTAATTAGTTAATGTTTCTAAAGAATTTTGAAGATTAAAAGAACAATATAAGTGCTAAATGTTACAAGAGGTTGATTGTTTAAATATACAGTTTCTTTTTGAACACCCTTCTCTTTCCTGCTTCCCATTCTTTTTTGTTTTCATATTGTTTTGTTTTGTTTAAAAAAATCTGCATCACTTTTCGGTATTCATTTCATGTCTTGGATGATTTGCTTAATCTGGAGCTTCTCTTTTTGAAATAATGCTTTTTGAAATAATAACTATTGCATCTCTAGCACTTAGACTTCTGTAATTAATCAACCGATTAGTTCATTTTTGTATAAATGATTCTTGTGTTCTTCCTTTAAGCCATACTTATCATAAATATTATGAATTGAGTATCAAGATTTCATCTGTAGAATTCCACATATTCATTATTAATGGAGCTTGATATTCTGAAATATGACTCTAGAATTGGTTCTATTTTAAATTGATGTTCTAGAATCTATCTCTGTTACTGAATGTACTTGAATTTCATATGCCCGGCAACTCAGGTGCAGGACTAGATATGCGGCCATAGAGGCAGATTAACTATAAAGATGAAATGAATAGATTGTATGCGAGTTGAATTTGTATGATCCTAAGCCGGTTTTTGAAGTAGATTATCGGTACATTTCTTTAGTTAATTGTTTCAGAGATATATCAAATCTGAATGATTTCTGAGTCACCTGGCCAGAGCAGTATATTGCATTTTTTTCTATTTGGGAGAGCAAAAA
The DNA here is from genome assembly GCF_947247035.1 of Vipera ursinii. NCBI lineage: Eukaryota > Metazoa > Chordata > Lepidosauria > Squamata > Viperidae > Vipera > Vipera ursinii. Next base: position 194,910,273 of record NC_139512.1, read on the forward strand.
TAAGGGAGGTTATGAAGCAGATACATAACAAAATTACAATATATGACTAATCTGTTTTTGGTTTAATGGATCGCAGTTGGCCAGGACTTCTACTTGAGTTATTTCACTTTCAACAGTTGAACAAAAAGTAAAGGCGAATTATTTGTAACAAAGACTATTTCCTTTTTGTATATGACAAATTCTTTGCTCTGGTCAGTACTGAATAACAATGTTAAGCTAACATTTTTGTACCATACTAGAAACAAAAGTCAAACAAAACCTTTCCCCCTTTTTCATTTATTTATTGTTTAAAATGCATGCACAAAAGATGGAAATGGAAACATGGCGATCTGCCTTCTGCAATCTGCCTTTTGGAAAACTTGTTTTTTAGTAGAACCTGTAACTGTTTCAGATTAGGCCTGAACAGTTATTATGACTATTATGGATTGCATGGGTGATCCTGTGGAAATCAGGATTCTCTCAATACTGATAAAATTTCTGAGTTGTTTTTTTTAACTTGCCTAGTCATCAAAGAATTGTCTGGCTATTTTTTCCCTTTTTGGTTTGTATGATTTACAACACACTTTAAAGGCACTCCTCTTATTTTATTAATATTAATTTGGGATGGGGACTGTTTTGTATTCTACTAGAGTTCTGAAGGAATTGAAGAGCTCCTTCTCCATTAAGACACAACCTCTTGATTGTGCTCTCTGTAGGAACAGATATTAAGATGACTTCATTATCCAAACAAGAGCACTACTGTGATGACAGCGATGAATATAACCCCTTTAAGGAAAAGAGTGTACAGTACGTCAACCCTTTTGATGAGCCAGACCCTGAACCTGAGGTCCTGTTACCTGTCAAAGACTCTCCTCCTCAACCTAGCAAAAGGAAAAATATCCGACCTGTGGATATGAGCAAATATCTTTATGCTGACACATCAAGAACAGATGAAGAGGAGTTAGATGAGTAAGTGGATCGCTTTTTTTCCCTTTGCATTAGTTGGGATTTCAGCACAAAACCTCCAGGCATAAAATATTAAAGTACAAGAATAAACTGTTTCGTTAACAGAATTTGAATACATTAAACATTGGGGCATGCGTGTTACTGGGGTTTTTATCCCCCTGTGAGGATTTAAATCATCAAAGAAGAATCTCTGAAGGGAGGCGTAGATACAGATGTTCAGGATGAAAAGCATGCATGCTCAATTCAGGCGTGGCATTGGCTGCTGCAGCACTTCAGTTGGCTAGTGGCCAGCTTTGAACTATCCATACATGTAAGGACATTTGAGGATAATGGATGACCTAGTCTTTAGAACTTCGGTACTATCTCTTTTTTTACTCAATGATCATTCAATACATTTAAGCAGTTCTATATAGAGTTCAAGACCTCCTCCCTTTTCAAAGTGTTGTATTAGATGTATTATAGAAAGTACATTTCTTGATCGGTTTTACTAATAGTAGTATAATTGCCTTAATATTTGAAGAAGATGAAACTGTGTTTTCTCTGTTATAAATAAAAATAGTGGTCCCAGGTCTTTCCTATTCCCCCTCCCCACTTTTTTTTTTCTTGTCCTGGAAAGTGACTGTAGATTTTTGTAAGTTGTTTTGTTGGTTTGTTGCTTTGAAAAATGATTGTAACTTGCCCAAGTCTGAGAGTTGGTTTTGTGTACAAATTAGATGAGACTAAGTCAGATCTTGATGGACATAGCTATGCAGTTTCCTTAACCGCAGTACCAAAGTAGTTTACTGTTGCCTAGGTTTTTTTAAATCCCCAGCCTAATATTAATATTCAGCAGGCCTTACTTAGTTTAGATTCCGAGGCCAGATAAGGCCTGCTGAGGTATAGCAAGATTTATTGTTCTATTTCCTAATTTTGACTAAGTACGTATTATAGATCATGATCCCTAGATCCCTGTCATCTTAGCCATCATATGTGCGGTTCCTGGCAAATTAGAAAAGGCAAACATAATAAACACATGGAAGAGGTGTGTGGGGAGGGGGGAAACAAGAGAGTAAAATAAAAAATTAATGTAAAAGTACAAGTAAAGTTCTTTTTTTAATTTATTCTCATCTACAAAGAAATCTGTAGCACTGAATTCATAGCAGGCTATTTAAGGGATAATAAATGTTTTTTCTATCCCAAGACCAACCAATGTATATATTCAATTGCAACTGTAGCTTCCTTCACTTTTTGTAGCATAACAGACTGTTAACTTTCAAGACAGTCAAAATGTGAAGACCAAACACACACCATCTTTTCAGTGGCAATTGCGGCACCGTTCCTTCTGGATTCTAGGCACATGTTTACATGCGCATTAAGGGTCCTGTGAAAAAGCATATTTCCTTTTTTCACTGAACTTCGGTTTATTTATCAAGCAATCCTTTTAGGATTGTGCTGTTAGGCTATTTATATCCCTGCATCATCAGCACAACGTCTCGTAATCAGACTTTCATCAGCAGTACCCGTTGGTGTACTACAAAGAATATAGAACTGGGAAACAGAAACTGCCCATTCAAGCTGTAGATGAATCTCAATCCCCCATTTTGTATGCATGTCACTATTTTTGTGCTCAATCATAATGTCTTCTGTAACATTTTGTGAGTTTTAAAAGACATTTCAAGAACTTATTTTCTACAATGTTCTCTTCTCCTTAATATGTGCAACGGGTATGTAGATTTATAAATTTATGTATTCATAAAATTTGGGTGTTTTTTTAAAAAAAGCAATGTTTTACTTGAATAACCACACTTGGAAGTGTGCAGTTAGTGGTGGAGCAGTGGGCTAATGCCTCCTTAAGTAACACCAGCTGCCTGCAATTAGTGCAGGTTCGCATCCCACCAGGCTCAAGGTTGACTCAGCCTTCCATCCTTCCAAGGTAGGTAAAATGAGGACCCAGATTGTTGGGGGCAATAAACTGACTTTGTAATAATGCCGCTTGGGGGGGGCGGCGGCGAAAACCCTAATAACCAGGCATATACATAGAATGAAGGCTATTGCTAAGCACATTGATTTGTGCTTTAAATTGTAAGCCGCCCTGAGTCTTCGGAGAAGAGTGGGATCTAAATGGGATTTTAAAAAAACTGCATTCCAATCTCAGAAGTATGAATTAGGTCAGTGTCCTTAAAATATGGACTAAATAAAATTCATTGACATCTTAAGTGATAGAGGAAAAGCCACTTAATTTCTGCATACCTCACCAGGAATGGTAATCAAAGAGAGGTACTAAACAGGACTATCTGATAAAGCAGGCAGCATTTTAAAATAAATTAATAAAGGCGGCCTCCAACTGCTTGCCTGAAATCCCATCCAGATACATTTGGATCATATGGGTGGCAGAAGAAGCCTTAATTTAGTGGAATGGCTCAGATTTCATGTAGAGGAGATCATAAGGTTGGTTTCTGAATGTGATTTTCTATTGGAGAAATCTGGAAAGACTTAAGCACATTGGTTTCTGTATGAGCCAATTGGATAGAATACTACCTGGATTATAAAGATCTTCTGAAACTTCTAATCCTTGGCTTTCTAATGATACTCCCCACCATGACCAAGCTGCTCTTCCTTAGCAATGCCAAAGATTATCTTCCTTTCCTTAACAGATAACTGTTTTTCTACATCAGGGGTCCTCAAACTATGGCCCGTGGGCCGCATGCAGCCCACCCTGTCTTTATATCCGGCCTGCCTCAACCTCCCGGGCAAGCCGTCCAATTGTGAGGAGAGGGAGGGTGATATGGCGGCGAGAGCCCCAGCCAATGGCGGGATGGCGAGTTGGTGTCCTCTTGCCTGTTCACATTTTTACTTCAGGGCCGGACTGAGAGGTTTAGGCTTTGCAGCCTTGGCCTCGCTTCTGAGGTGGGTCTCTCACTACGCTACAGAATGCGATCCCCAGTCTCCACCACTGCTGCTGCTGCCACCATACCAAGAGGAAACTGGTGCTACCGGCCCTCAACATAGCCCCCACCATCGCCAAGGGACCCATCCAGCGGCAAGGGTGACGGCTCCAAGTGAGTGGGCTTGACCCCCGTGAGGGTCGGAGTGGGGCTGCTGGAGTGGGGCACTGGTTATAGGTCTCAGGGGAGTGGGCAAAGGGCAAGCTATTTGTAAGGGGCAGCCAGGGTGAGTGAGAAAAAAGGAGGAGAATTTCCTCCTGGAAAATTATTTCGGGGTTGCGAGGGGTTGTGTGGAGCTGAGGCGATGAAAGTTCTGGAATGCCAATCAAGGAGAATATTTCTGGCTCAAGTTAAAATGAAGGGTCCTGAGGATGGTGGTTTTCTTGCAGACGTTTCAGGACCCAAAGTGGGATAATAAGTGAACTGATCATGTTACCTAGTTTGGATCATGAGACGTCTGCAAAAAAGCCACCAAGCTCAGAGAGCACCAAGGTCTCCACAGCCGCCCTCTTTCTCCTCTTCTCCTCCATTCCACAAAACCCCTCTTCTTCTGGCATTGCTGATGTTACCTAGTTTGGGTCATGAAATGTCTGCAAGAAAGATACCACACTCAGAGAGCACCAAGGACTCCACAGCCGCCCTTCTTCTCCTTTTCTCCTCCATTCCACAAACCCCCTCTCTTCTGGCATTGCTGATGTTACCTAGTTTGGGTCAAGAGACCTCTGCAAGAAATGCTGAATGGAAATAGCACCTTGCTTTTTTGACAGATGTAACAGAGCTACTCAACAGTTTCAATGTGCATCTTCAAGGAAAGGGGAAGCTCATCTGTGATATGCATTCACATGTGAAAGCATTTGAAGTAAAATTGGACATTCTCATTAAACAAGTGAGGGAGGAAAACTTCTGCCATCTTCCCACAACTCAAAAACTATTTGTGGAAAAACCAGCAGTTGCATTCCCAAACAAAATATGTGTGGAGTCACTGGAAATGTATATTTTCTTCACTTAAAAATTCATTCAAATAATTAACCAATTCATTTTTCTTGTTTCATTTTTCCATTTTATACTTGATTTTACATTGTTCTATAATCATTAATTTTTTTCAAACTATAGTCTGCCCCCCCCAACAGTCTGAAGGACAATGAACTGGCCCCCTGTTTAAAAAGTTTGAGGACCCCTGTTCTAGATTGTGAGTAGACAAAGGAGGAGGATCACAAATCCCTAAGTATGATAGGAAAAATGTTACTAGTTTTTTTTTCTCTCAATACAATCCTCAACTGTGTTTCTTTGCAATAAAAACACACTAGTATTGTACCAGGAAGTTTCAGAAGGAAAAGCTATAATTATGGATTGCCCATCATTCATCTCAGACAGGCTCTGTCTTTCCTATAGACCCCCTCTCATATTGGTTGTCCATTATATGTTGCATAATGGTCATTCATAGAGCTTGTAAAGCTTGTAGCAGCTTTTGTGGAAAAAATACATTAGCAATTCCATGGAAAAGTGTTGGAAACACTGTAGTAATTCTGCTGGTGTTATTGATAGCACCTGGGATAGTCACATGAGGAAGTCCAGTTTTCTATATGTAATGGAATAATACTTATCAGAGGCAAAGAAGCTGGATTCACATAGCACAGTAAGCCATAATTTTGGTTACAAATCATGGTTGCATTTGCGCAACACATTATGCCAGTGGTTCTCAACCTGTGGTCTGCGGATACTTGGAGACCATGATGTCATCACAGGGAGTCTGTGATGGCTTGAAGAAATGTTATGATTTAAATCTTAAACCTTGGGGACTCAGGCCATGGTCCATGGTCACAACAGGTATTTAAAATGGGTCTACAGCGAATAAAAGGTTGAGAACTACTGCACTGTACAATAAAGTATAGTTTACACACCATAGCATTTGCATACTTCCAATACAATAAGTCAGAATTGAAGCACAGTATGTGTATGTAGTGTGTCAGGGGAAAAGAGTAATATCTAGAGCACATTGTTCTTGTGCCTAAATGCCTAAACAATAAATCTTATTGTGGAAGTGAGGAGAAGAAGAAGGAGGTGGTGTGCCATCCAAATATTATTCCAGCAGTTCCAATCACAATCTCACTCCCAGCATTGAGGAAGTAGTCCTATAATGACTGAGAGAATACTCATTCTTCCTTTGTATAAACTAGCAGTGGAACTCTGTGTACACAGTGACTATCACAGGTATTCAGATTTTCATTCTGCAAAGTTGATAGATTTGGGACAATGAGTATCCATGACAGAGCAGGCAAATGATGAAATGTGCATCATGATATCATTGCAGAATCGCAGTGATTTTTGTAGTTGTATTAGGATAGAAATACATAATCACAGCATTTGTGTAATGTCATTGCATGTGTGTCATCAAATTGATTTTTACTGCAAAGAGTGGTCATCAGGAGTAAACATGTAGAAAATGCTTCCAATCTGAAACAATTTGAGTTTGAAACACCTTGACTCAGAAATTTAGCTCTGAGATTGGAAACAGCTTGTTTCAAATTGGAATGAGATGTTTCAGCTTCTGTATATTTTGTGCTTCTCTACATAGGTGTATCAAGCCAAGAGATAAATGGAGCAGTGTTCTAGGAAACAACTTAAGGATGTTAAGCCTAAATAAAACTAGCCATGTTCATCTGGGAAGGCACACAGATATTGTAGTCCACCTTTAGCATTGCTTCTTAGCAGGTGTTTAAGTTACATTGCTCAGGATTCTGGAGATTATAAAGGGTAGTTGAAACTAGTAGCCCCTGAGAGACCAATCTTCCATGAATTTCTCATTCTTGTTGCTGTTTAAAGTGTTGGCTATTTCCACATTCTATAAAAGTGAATTCCTCAGTTGAATTATATCAGGGGTGTCAAACTGGTGGCCCATGGGCTGGATGCATCACGCACAGGCCATGCCCACCCCAGCTCTACAAAGTCAAAAAAATGTTGCAATACGTCACAGTATGTCACATGATGCAATTGAGTTTGACACCCGTGAATTATGTGATGCATGCTTAATCCCATCTTCCATGTATTGTTTTTGGGTATTTGTGCCTGAGTTGTTAGGCCTGCATGAGCCATTAGCTCTTCTAGAAGCTCCTGGAGATCAAACTACTTGTTCACCATTCCTTTTCTCCTCAGTTTCTATCACACCTGAGGCCAGGCCAAAATAGCCTGTTCTTTCATCTGTTTTGTCCATGTTTACTTCTTCTCCTTATCCATGTTATTGCCTACTCACCTTTCAGAAACCCTTTGAGATTTAGAGGAATATGACACAGATTTTAAAAATTTCAGGTCACCTTTCTGCAAATGGAGAAGCAGCACTCATTGGGTACAGTTCATGTGAGATAAGCATTTATTTCAAATCTGCTCTCATTTTGTCTACACTCTAAACCAAACAACTCTAATCTTTTCAATCTCTTTTCACAGAAGTCTCTTCATCTTTCTTATCATTTTCATCATCCGTCTCTGGATCATCCTATTTTTTCTCCTGTTTGTCTTTTTTAAGATGTGGTGACCAGCCTTGCCTGCAGTATTCAAGACGAGGGAACCCTCTGAGATTTGTGTGATGGCACTGGGACCCTTTCAGTATTGCATCTCAGTCACTATGCATGCACATCTTTTGTTTGTATAACTCTCCATGATTATCTGTGGAATTCAGAAGTATTAAAAAAGTGGCTTGATTTCTGGAGAAGATTTTCGCAATTACAAGCAAAATATATTTACTTCAAAGCTGTCATCCTGCTATGTAACCCATTAAATCTAGAAAAAATAATACAGTGAAACCTTGATTTAACAGACCAGTAGGGAGGAGGAAATATTCATTATTCCCAATTGTTCTGTAAATTGGAGAGTTTGTTATTTGCAATGATATTATTATGCAGCTGACACAAATTACTTCATTTGTGCATTGTTTCACCACACTTATTATTTCTATTGTGCAAGTGATATAACTTATAATTTATACCACTGATGTAATCATTTCATCCAGGTCTGCTAAGTCAAGATCTTCCTGTATAATATAGTTGTTCATTTGTATGTTTAAATATAGAACTATATATATGGAATTTCTAGAACTAAATGTTTTTGCCTTTAGTAGGACAATTTTTCAAGAATTTTGCTTCTGGCAACCTGTTCCAAGTTCGCAATTTCTCTATAAGTAGTCCTCAACTTATGCCCATAACTGGGACCAGAATTTTTATTGTCAAGCAAGGAAGTTGTTAAATGAATCTCACTCATTTTACAATCTTTTTTGCCACAGTTGTTAAGCAAATCAGTACAGTTGTTTAGTGAATCCTGCAGTTGTGATTCAAGCCAGTGAATCTGGTTTTCCCCATTGACTTTGCTTGTTGGAAACCAATTGGTAAGGTCATAAATGGCAATCACATGACCCCAGGGTACTGCAGCTGTCATTATATGAACACATGCCAGTTGCCATGGAGACATTGCACTAGTCATAAGGTAATGGTCACTTTTTTAAATGCCACTGTAACTTAATAATCATTAAACTAAAGGTTGTAAGTCAAAGACTGCCTGTCTTGTTCACTCAGTGCCTTTTTGTCAAGTTTTAAATGAAACTTAGCCAAGCTTGCAGTTCTGTACAGATTTTTGTAATAAGTAAACTGTTAACTAATAAGATCATTTTCCCGCCAAACTAATAATTTTGCGTGCTATGACATTACAACTATTTTTGGTGGCCACAAACCTTCATTGCTGCAAAAACATTTCTTGGTCTTTTACAATACAGATGAGGAGGTAGTATCAGTATTGTAAAGACATTTTAAATTAGCATTTCTGTTTTCTCTGTGGTAAACGTTTTAATTTAAAATTCCATAGTTTTGCCCTCTGTATTGGCTCCTGTGTGACAAAAGAATTTGCCATTAAGTCACATTAGTTTTATCTTCTGAACCAAACTTTTTAAACCAGTTTTTGCAAGGAAGATAGTCACATTAAATTATAAAATGTAACAACAGGCATTATCTAGAAGGGATGTGGTTTTATCTTTAGGGGCCTCTATTGAGCTTTCACCCTCTTTAGGTTTTCCTTCATTACAGTTTGTTCAGAAAAGAAATATACTAAATGTGGATGGTTCATCATGATTCCAGAGGTCTCTTCCAAAGGTTTTTCAGAGAGAGAGAGAGAGCATTTTTTAAAATCATATTCAGCTCTCAGGGAGTCCCGGTTTTATTTCTGTTTTATTTTCCTAGTTTTCATGTACCAGAATTATAGGGCTTTGCAGGTCTTACGACCATAGTTGGCACCGGAATATTTCATTGTGGTTGTAGGTTGAGGCACTTACATGACCAGACCCAATTTTTGTTACTGCTTTTACAATGGCTGTTAAGTGAATCACAGAGTTATAAGTCTGAATCATGTGGTTGTTAAAAGAGTCACATGGTTGTTACCATTCCATTCTCCCAAATCAATTTTTTTGCCAGAAACTGGCAAAAAGCATTGGAAATCACAGTCATGTGATCATGAGAAACTGCAGCCAGTCATAAATGTGAGCTGTTTGCCAAGTGCCCAAAATATGTTAATGGGGCCATGGTGAGGGGTGTGGGTGATGCTTTACAATGGCCAGAAGTGCTTTACGGGGTGTAAGGCACTCTTTTTGAGGCCTTTTAACTTTGAATGGTCATTGCAAAACAGGTTGGAAATTAAGAACTACTAGTAACCTGAAGGGACGCGATGGCTCAGTGGGTTAGGACGCTGAGCTTGTCGATCAGAAGGTCGGCAGTTTGGCGGGTCGAATCCCGAGTGCCGCATAGCAGAGTGAGCGCCTGTTACTCGTCCCAGCTTCTGCCAACCTAGCAGTTCGAATGCACGTAAAAATGCAAGTAGAAAAATAGGGACCACTACGGTGGGAAGGTAACAGCGTTCCATGTGCCTTTGGCGTCTAGTCATGCCGGCCACATGACCATGGAGACGTCCTCGGACAAACGCTGGCTCTTCGGCTTTGAAACGGAGATGAGCACCGGCCCCTAGAGTTGGAAACAACTAGCACGCATGTGCGGGGGAACCTTGTCCCTTTTAGTAACCTGAAGAAAAAAAAGGTACAGGTATATTTAAGTGATTGTCCACTAGGACTCTGAGATCTCTCTCACAGTTACTACTATTGAGCAAGGTACCACCTTGATTTTTCCTGCCTAAATGTAGAACCTTATTTTTTTCACCATTGAATTTCATTTTGTTAGATAGTGCCCAGTGTTCGAGTCTGTCCAGATCCTTCTGTATCTTAAGCCTATCTTCTGGAGTATTGGCTATTCGTGTCAGCTTGGTGTCGTCTGCAGCTGCCAAAAAAGCCAACACAGTGCTAGGCTGCATTAACAGAAGGATAGAATCAAGATCACGTGAAGTACTAATACCACTTTACAATGCCTTGGTAAGGCCACACCTGGAATACTGCATCCAGTTTTGGTCACCACGATGTAAAAAAGATGTTGAGACTCTAGAAAGAGTACAGAGAAGAGCAGCAAAGATGATTAGAGGTCTGGAGACTAAAACATGTAAGGAATGGCTGCTGGAATTGGGTATGTGTAGTTTAATGAAGAGAAGGGTGAGGGGTGACATGATAGCAGCGTTCCAATATCTCAGGGGCTGCCACAAAGAAGAGGGAGTCAAGCTATTCTCCAAAGCACCTGAAAGCAGGACAAGAAGCAACAGATGGAAACAAGTCAAGGAGAGAAGCAACCTAGAACTAAGGAGAAACTTCCTGACAGTTAGAACAACTAACCAGTGGAACAACCTGCCTCCAGAAGTGGTGAATGCTCCAACACTGGAAGTTTTTAAGAAGAGACTGGCCAGCGACTTGTCTGAAATGGTATAGGGTTTCCTGCCTGAGCAGGGGGTTGGACTAGATGACCTCCAAGGTCCCTTCCAACTACTACTTCTTCTTCTTCTTCTTCTTCTTCTTCTTCTTCTTCTTCTTCTTCTTCTTCTTCTTCTTCTTCTTCTTCTTCTTCTTCTTCTTCTTCTTCCGTGCTAATCTCCATTTCCTAGCTGAGGAAGCCAGTGTTGTCTGAAGACACTTCCAGAGTCATGTGAAATTCTACTCAAATTGCCCTATGAATTATTTTCCAGAACAAGATCTGGGGGGGAAAAGTATTTTAATACTGATGTTGTTATTTTGTGCATAATTTAACTCAAAGTTTATACTTTTTTATTCACAAGTAACTATTCACATGAGCTTAGCATAAATATAATGTAATGAAAGTCATGATCACATTTTGCACAGGTGCACAAAGTTCTGGACAAGAGTATTTCTTCTTAAGTAAATGAAACATAATCTTGGGTGAAGGGGATATCTCTTATCCAGAAACAAACCAGAATAAATACGTTATTTAAACATTCAGGGTTAGGTAATTACTAAAAAATATTTTGAGCCCCTTTTGAGATGGAGATCCATATTGCTTTTACAGTATTAGTGAAGCATGATCTCCTTAATCTATTTTATAGTAGATAAATGATTTAAAATCTGTTCAGATTTGGAAGTTTGGTTCTTTGATGTTTATCACACTGTACACTGGTAAAATAAGAGTGACACACAAACTGAAAATCAAAGTTTTTCAAGAAATATATCATATAATAAAACTTAGATGTTTCATACTGTTGTCCCATATTCAAAAAAGCAAATTCGAAAGTTTCCAAAGACAAACGTGAGGTCAGGTTGGGCCATTTTTCCCCCTAAATGTACGTATTAAATCATCCATCTGCCTTTGTTTCTGTTCCAAAAGAAAGGAGTCCTGCAGAGGCTGAACTTTTCTGAATGTCTATATTAACCTAAATTTCTGCCTTAGCAAAAGTTCCCAGGAATCCTGTTACAAACTGGTGGACCAAAGCATTTTAAAACTAGGTTTCATATATGATAATACAAAATAGTGTGTGTGCCTAGGTTGTATTTAAAGTGAACTAATTTAAATGTGGGTGGGGTGTGGAAATATGTGTCGCATATTTAAAACTTCTGAGAAGTTTTAAAGAAACTTAGGAAAAGTTTATTTTCTTAAAAACAAATGTGTGCTCGTGCAAAAATAGGAAAAAAGTTTCTGTAACTAGTAGCAACTTATTCATTACTCACATTAGATATGGGGTAATCTCTGACAGATGTTGAATCTCTGATTCTAAGGCTATAGGGGGTCAGCTGTTAAAACATGCTGTTTGTTAAATGTCCACACGCAAAAATAACTTTTAGAACAAACGAAAACTCTGTAACCTCCCATGTATAATGCATTGTCCTTATTCTTATCTCATCTTTTCTCATCATTAATTTCACCCTGCTTTGAATTTCCTGTGTTTGAGGACAGCTTAACAAGCTTGTTAGCAAAATTAAATGATTGAGAGACATTCTTGAGTTTTCTCTTCCAAATGGAGTGCCATTCATTTCCCACTTTTGCCTTTTGTCGTGCATGTCTCCATTGTTTATTTTGACATCACTCTTGAGTTTTGATTATGTTTATGTTTTTTTTGCATTTGATGAGCACTGCTGTGAGAACATCTCAAAGATGCATTCACTTGCAACCTGGTTATTTTCGTCTCAGTTACTTTTTTTGTTTAACTAGATCAACATCTTCTGTCTGCAATAAACAGTGACAACCCTACTGTACTGTACTGCTTATGAATGCAGTTTGGTTTTATATTTGCTTTAAAGCCTTTTCTCTTTTCCCAGAAATCTAATTATATAATTAGAAAACTTGACTCTTCAGAAAATTACTTACTATGAATGGTTCTTCCTGGTTACAAAAGAAATCACAAGCCACAGGGTGGTAGTAAATGCATTAACATCCTTGTTTATATCCTACTTATCTAGCTCAAAATCCAAATCATTCAGAGTGCTTTTGAGACTGAATTAGGAGAACAACAACAACAAAATTAAGCATTTCCATGCTAGAGAAAATAAATATAAATCCAAAATCATTAAATTAAAAGGTAATCTGTTAGAAAACTATCCAAACTGCAGGCCAAGATCTCCGTTAATGTATTTAGCAGCATGTGGATCTTTTGAAAATGGAATTCCATAAAGTTGAAATATATCATTAAAGGAGGATACACTTTTAGGTTCATATAAATTGTTCAAAATGCTCTGAAAATAAAATTCCAAATGACCTTTTATAGAGATGTTACTAAAACCTCTCCCAAAACAGTGAGGCTACTGAAATAATTTTCTAGAAAGTTCTCAGTTCTCTGGACCAGATTTGCATGAGTGGAGGGACGGGATAATCCATCAAAATGACCTTTTTGTTTTTTGTTTGCAGAAGCTTAGTCTACTTCAAGAGCTTTTCTATAAATACAGCAAGATTTAAATCCAAATTCAGAAATGCTGACTATCTGGAGTCTCTGGCAGGGACACCATGTGCTTTCAGACCCTTCCTTGGCACCTGCCAGACTTCTTCAACCTGGCTTTTTAATTTTGTTTGTCTGTCTGCTTGCCTGCTTGCATGCCTGGATGCCAGCCTATCTATCTGTCTATCTATCTATCTATCTATCTATCTATCTATCTATCTATCTATCTATCTATCTATCTATCTATCTATCTATCTATCTACCTTCCTACCTACCTACCTACCTACCTATCTATCTATCTATCTATCTATCTATCTATATATGCTTGAAAGTAAAGTACAAGCCACCAGTATTGTCTTTAATTCCAAAGAATGCTTCTGGATCCTCTCTGGACCTTACAGGATATCATAAGAAATAAGCATGGACAATAGCTGCAAGCCAGTGTTTTGTCTGGAACGTAACAACTTGTTCAGGAAGAAAAAGCGTAATTTCTACAGATTTAATAGCTTCCTCTTTCTTTTCGGATATGTATTTGGGAGCATTTATCAATATTCTAAGCCAGACTTTTATAACTTGATTCAAAATCAAACGTGGAAAAAAACAAAACTAATTTTTATTTTATTGTATTCAAGAATTTTGATGCAAAAATGTGATAATTCATGAAATTATTAAGTATGTCAAATATGCTTCTCTCTGGGTTATAACAGAATGAGTTGTGAACAAGTAATGTAAGGCACTATAAGTATATGATTTTAGGGAATATCAGTTCATAAAGCTTTTTTTTATTTCTTTTCTTGCTTAAGACGACTGACAGTTCCAGTAAACACTATTTGCTATATCTCCAATCTCTAAAAAATTATAGACTGTATATATAAATTGTTTTCCTTCTCAAATTGCTAAAGAGTAGCTAACTTGCTAAATTTGAAAAATCATTCCGATCTTGCTTTTCCTTTCACAGGTTTTGTACGTTAAACCACATTTAAAGTATGAAAAGTATATAAGAATTTGGGCAAAATAAGAGGTTTTATGTCAGTATAGTCAGCATTATCAGTTTATATTATCTTGATTGTTACTATACAAATAAAATGAAGAGTTTGAAAATATTATTTTTGCTGCGTTAAATCTCAGTCTTCGGAAACAAGAGGTAATATTTAATATATATATATATAAGGCCTCTATGGGCCCATTTTACTCCTAATAAAGTTTTTTAAAAATGGTGACTACAGATTTCTTGACCTAAGGCATTATTTGTACCTAGCTGCACAACACGTCATTCATCAGTTTATTCGGGGCAGGGAAATTAGTAGCATAAAGAGCAGGTCTTTTGTCTCTATGTGTTTTTTTAAAAAAAATTAAACTACATCGGTTGCTATTTAGTACAAAGGAAATACTTTCAGGATTGGCACTAAAAATACCGAGATAGCAAATAAATTTGTTTCCCTTCTTTCAATTAGATCCAATCCCTTTTATGAACCCAAAGCAAGTTCTGCTTTAAATGATCAAGTTACTTCAGTGAAAGAAACAGAAAGGAAGATGAAAAGAAAAGCTCCGGAACCACCAATTCTCTCATCCAAGGTAGAAAGAGAAGCAAGTGAGAACATGTCAGCTATTCATGCAGTGAAAGAGCTTTCCTCTTCTCCTAAGGTGTGTACTACCTTGTCAGAAGTCTTTGCTAAAAGTTGAAATCCCTCTTCTTCTGTTGCACATATTGGCAACCTTCTCGGTTAATGCATGCAGTTTTGGCTATACATCCTCCACTTATCTTCACTTATTTCATTCACAGTAGGCAGAAGCAAGATTTTGCCCCTTAATACTTGCCTCCCACACTATTTCGGTTATGTGTGTATGTGTGTGTGTGTGTGTGTGTGTGTGTGTATGCATGCATGCATGCATTGCCATCAGCTCTAGGCACAAAGTACAAAATGTACTGGAATTTGTATTTTATTCGATTATAAATCTTGAAAACAGCATTAAACTCTTCGAAATAAATGACAATATCTTGAAGAAATGCAATGAAATGCAGATTATACAGCTCAGAATTTGAAGCATGATGACTGTAATCTTATGTAGGCTAACCAAAGATTAAATCCCACTGAGCAAAGTATTTTACTTCCAAGTAAAATTATTCAAGATTACTCTTGTAACCATTTAAAAAAATTGTTTGGTTTTTCACAAATGAATGGACTTTCAGAGCAAGGAAAAATAACCAGTGTTCCCAGGTGTAAGAAATTACTATCATCTGAAGCATATCATATTGGAGAAGTAAATTTAGTTTTCACGTATCATAATTTTAAGAAATATTGATGCATTCGTGTTCGAAAAGTTGTTAACAAACAGCAACAAAATTGGAGATAGTTTACATACTACTTGAACATACAGACTTGAACATTGGGCACTATCTAATAAAATGAAATTCAGTAGTGAAAAAAGTAAGGTTCTACAGAAAAAGCAAAGGCACATATATAGTATAGGTGGTACCTGGCTCAATAATAGTAACTGTTAGAGGGATCTTGGAGTCCTACTGGACAATCAGTTAAATATGAGCCAGCAGTGTGCTTCAGCTGCCAAAAAAGGCAACACAGTTCTAGGTTGCATTAACAAAGGGATAGAATCAAGATCACATGAAATGTTAACTCCACTTTACAATGGCTTGGTAAGACTACACTTGAAATACTGCATCTGGTTTAGTCATCACGATGTAAAAAAAGATGTTAAGACTCTAGAACAGTGGCTCCCCACCTTTTCTAGAATGCTTCTGATATATTCTCACATTCCTTACAAAAGTTTGAAATAACAGCAACGAATTATGCATATATGCTATAATTTTGAAAACCCAAGTTTTCACACCCCCTGGAATATCTTCTCGCATCCCCGGTTAGGAACCCCTGCTCTAGAAAGAGTGCAGAGAAGAAAACAAAGATGATTAGGAGACTGGAGGCTAAAATATATGAAGAATAGTTGCTGGAATTGGGTATGTCTAGTCTTAATGAAGAGAAGGAAGAGGGGTGACATGATAGCAGTGTTCCAATATCTCAGGGATTGCCAGAAAGAAGAGGGAGTCAAGCTATTCTCCAAAGCACCTGAAGGCAGAACAAGAAGCAATGGATGGAAACTAATCAAGGAGAGAAGCAACCTAGAACTAAGGAGAAACTTCCTGACAGTTAGAACAATTAACCAGTGGAACAACCTGCCTCCAGAGGTGGTGAATGCTCCAACACTGACAGTTTTTAAAAAGAGACTGGACAGCCATTTGTCTGAAATATTATAGGATTTTCTGCCTGACTAAGGGGTTGGACCGGAAAACATCTAAGGTCCCTTCCAACTCTGTTATTCTGCTAACTGTCAGTAGCAGAATCAAAATTGTTAAATAACTTGGAATTTTGCCTATAGCATAACATTGGATTTGATCTGGACTTTGTCCTTCAAATGTAAGGGCTCCAATCTGTGGAAAACCTTAGAATTTGCATAGGAATTATCTGAGCAGAAGGGAAGGAGACAACTTTGACAGCCCTCTCCTATTTGGGGGGAGATTTAGTAAGCATAGGCTTCCCAATGGAGACTTCCCCCAGGAGAATTCTGCTTTAGCGATGGTCATGCCAGGAGAATCAAAGTCTGCATCCAACCCATTCAGTAATTCTCTCTTCATATTTTTCTTACCTTAGATAAGCTTGCTCTTTTCCTAGATAAAACCATTTAAAAAAAACTTTAAATGTTTTCCTTTAATTCTAATTCAGCCTGTCTGCAGTATGATGATTCATTCTTTTTGAACAAAATGGTGTGCTTCTGTTTCTTCTCTTCCGTGAATTCGCTAGACCTTAAGTGTATTAATTAATGCTTAAAAGTTTCTTAAATAACAAGAAAAAACACAACAAGCTTAGTAGTTCTATCTTCGATTTGTAACTTACCAGCCTAAAGTGCAAATTGCATGCAGTAATATTGCAAGAAATGAATAAATAGCACCAAAATACCATTATTTTCCTTAGACCTAACCTTTTCTCTGTAATCTACTGTTTTGAAACTTCCTTGCATGATTGTACTTTTCATTTTAAGGCAGAAAAGGAGAGGGGGGGGGAAATAACTTTCGCCATGTCTTCCAGACCCTTTTTAAAAACCTGTAGCTGTTTTTAAGAGTGGTGTATTTTAGATATCATTGTTTCAGTAAAGAGCTGAATGGGAGTCCTTGTCACATCTGTCAGACTGCTACTTAATTAGGCAGAAGAGTTGCTGATGAATCCCTGTCCCTCGAGGCCCTCAATTCTGTTAAACAAGGTAGAAAGAGTTTGATACCAGGAGCTTCCCCGGGAAGTGTTGTTTTTTTTATCAGCAGGACAAAAATACAGAGAAAAGAGGCCTGGAAACCAGAATGTAGAATTGCACTTTTAAAATTTGCTATATTTGAACATGTAAGCTTAGGTTTCTTTGCAGTAGAGTTTCTGTGATAAGTCTGAAACGTGTTACTTGGTTTTTTATTTAGATTAACAAGCAAATGTGTTTTGTCTCAGTTTGATTTTTTTTAGCTTGATTTAGTTTGATTTTTCTTCTTGCTCATCAATTTAATGTTTTATTTACCGGTATGCTGCTCTTCTTTAAAGGTAAGTTAAATCTTCAAATATTTTGTGAGAAAGAAATCTAAAGAAATCTAAATGAAGTCCAGTACAACTTTTCTATGCAATCTTTAAGGTTGCTTTATGTTTTTGGAAATGGCAGCTCTTTATCACACATGTTCATCAAAGTTTAATTATAACTTTTAATAAGCAAATTCAAAAGAAGGAACATCCTACTGATTTGTATGAGAAATAAAATGTTCTATAGTACATGCAAGATAAGAAAGCAAATTTGTAAGGTAATACAGCATTTAATATTACTAGTAAAGTTTGCCATTAAGTTAAAAACATTCTGTGATAAAAAAAATCTTATAAAAATTGTCTTAGGATAACGTCATTATTAATGCTGGAGATTTTTAAATTATTTTTTTACCAAAGAAATTAAATTGTTGTGGTCAGATTATGTGGTTTTAATTTAACGTAATATAACAAGATTTAAATTTCTTTTACAATTGAAGCTATGGTTCATATTGATGTGAAATCCAACCAAGAATGAATGAATGAACCTTTATTGTCAAAGTACAACCATGTATACACTGAGATTGGCTGAGCCTCCCTTTGTGCCCCCCACCAGCACAACTCACAGTGACAACAAATCCACCTTGTTATACCATGTGAGCTAATTGCACAACACACCGGCCTCTCAAGTCAATCGTACATAAAGTTATTTCCCGTTCAAGAGCCTGACAGCCCATGGATAGAAGCTGTTCTTCAGCTTGTTGGTATGGCTGGCTATACTCCTATATCTCCTACCCAATGGTAGGAGAGTAAAGAGGTACCAACCAGGGCGTGAGTCGTCCCTGAGAATTTTCCTCACTCTTCCAAGGCAGCGAGCCCTGGCAATGCCATCCAGTGGTGTCAGGGCACAGCCCACAATGTTTTGTGCTGTGGTCACCACCCTCTGTAATACTTTCCTATCCGCAGCTGTTTTAGAAGTTTTTAGAAGTTCATAAAGTTATCAGATCATCAATCTGGAAATATGGTATACTTTGAAAAATAAGAGAGATACCAATCATCAAAGACTTGCAACTGTCTTATAAAGTCATCATAACCTCAAGGTGATTAAAGCATCCTACTTGATTTCAATACATTTTTTTAAAAAAAACCCGTGGGTGGCAGAAAAAAATTCTTTTAAAAGAAAAAACAAACATTTCTTAAATTCAGCAAGTGTATGGGCAGGTCTTAAACTGTCCATGTTTGGTTTTCTCAGTTGTAATTTTTTAATATTTATTATTTTATTTCCAAAGTTAAAATACAAATTTCAACAGAAAAAGGGGAAAATAACAACAAACCAAAAACTAAATAAGACAAAAAAGTGCATAAAAACATACACATATATTGTCCCCACCAATTAAATACTGATAAATATATTTCAACAATAATGGTTTTCCCCCTTGCGAAGCAGATCTACACTTTATAAACTTCTACAGCTCAATTTGCCCAGATAATTTGACTTATCCTTCTATTTACTGTTAAAAAAAACAGTTAACAGGTAAACCCAACAACAAAACTAAACTTCACAGCCCTCTGTTAACAATCTAATACTGTATTTCACACACAAAAAGTCCACAACGGCTTCTAATCTACCATAAAACACAGAAGTCATTATCTCTGATCTGTCCAGGATCAAATATCTTCCATTAATTCTTAATAATAAAACTTTTCCTTAAAATTATAACTGGGATCTTTCTGAACAATTGCATCTCATTTCCCAAAATCATTTTGTTGTTGTTAGCTGCGAAGTCGTGTCCGACCCATCGCAACCCTATGGACAACATTCCTCCAGGCCTTCCTGTCCTCTACCATCTTCTGGAGTCCATTTAAGCTCACGCTTACTGCTTCAGTGACTCCATCCAGCCACCTCATTCTCTGTCGTTCCCTTCTTCTCTTGCCCTCAATCTTTCCCAGCATTAGGCTCTTCTCCAGTGAGTCCTTCCTTCTCGTTAGGTGGCCAAAGTATTTGAGTTTTAACTTCAGGATCTGGCATTCTGAAGAGCAGTCAGGGTTGATCTCCTCTAGGACTGACTGGTTTGATCGCCTTGCAGTCCAAGTGACTCACAGGAGTCTTCTCCAGCACCATAGTTCAAAGGCCTCAATTCTTTGGTGCTCAGCCTTTTTTATGGTCCAACTTTCACTGCCATACATTGCAACTGGAAAGACCATAGCCTTGACTATGTGCACTTTTGTTGACAGGGTGATGTCTCTGCTTTTTAGTGTGCTGTCTAGATTTGCCATGGCTTTCCTCCCGAGGAGCAAGCGTCTTTTAATTTCTTGGCTACAGTCCCCATCTGCAGTGATCTGGGAGCCCAGGAAAATAAAACCTGTCACTACCTCCATTTCTTCCCCATCTATTTGCCAGGAATTGAGAGGGCTGGATGCCATGATCTTGGTTTTCTTAATGTTAAGTTTCAACCCAACTTTTGCACTCTCCTTCTTCACCCGTAACAAGAGGCTCTTTAGTTCTTCTTCACTTTCTGCCATTAGAGTGGTATCATCTGCATATCTTAGGTTGTTGATATTTCTTCCGGCAATCTTAATTCCAACTTTTGATTCATCTAGCCCTGCTTTTCTCATGATGTGCTCTGCATATTTGATCTCTAGTTCCTCTGCCTCTTCGAAATCCTGCCTGTACTTCTGGTAGTTCTCGATCCACATAGTGCTGGAGTCTAGCTTGTAGGATTTTAAGCATAACTTCACTAGCATGAGAAACGAGTGTAATGGTACGATAGTTTGAACATTCTTTGGCACTGTCTTTCTTTGGAATTGGAATGTAAACTGATCTTTTCCAATCCTGTGGCCACTGTTGAGTTTTCCAAATTTGCTGGCAAATTGAGTGTAGCACTTTTACTGCATCGTCTTTTAAGATTTTGAATAGCTCAGCTGGAATACTGTCACCTCCACTAGCTTTGTTGTTGCTCAGCTTTTCTAAGGCCCACTTCACTTCACATTCTAGGATGTCTGGCTCGAGGTCAGTGACCACCTCATTGTCACCTCATCAGGGACATTAAGCTCATTCTTGTATAGTTCTTCTGTACAATTTTGCCACCTCTTCTTAATCTCTTCTGCCTCTGTTAGGTCCCTGCCAGTTTGGTCCTTTATCATGCCCATTTTTGCATTAAACGTTCCCTTCATCTCTCCAATTTTCTTGAAAAGATCTCTGGTCCTCCCTATTCTATTGTTTTCTTCTATTTCTTTGCATTGTTCATTTAAGAAGGCATTCTTATCTCTTCTAGAATTCTCTGGAATTCTGCATTCAATTGGGCGTATCTTTTTCTCCCTTGCCTTTCGCTTCCCTCCTTTCCTCAGCTATTTGCAAAGCTTCTTCTGACAGCCATTTTACTTTCTTGCATTTCTTTTTCTTTGGGATGGTTTTGGTTGCTACCTGTTATACAATGTTGCAAACCTCTGTCCATAGTTCTTCAGGCACTCTGTCTATCAGATCTAATTCCTTAAATCTATTTGTCACCTCTACTGTATATTCAACAGGGATATGATTTAATTCATACCTGAGTGGCCTAGTGCTTTTCCCTACTTTCTTCAGTTTAAGCCTAAACTTTGCAATGAGAAGCTCATGGTCTGAGCCACAGTCAGCTCCTGGTCTTGTTTTTACTGACTGTATAGAGCTTCTCCATCTTTGGCTGCAGAGCACATAGTCAATCTGATTTCTGTGTTGACCGTCTGGTGATGTCCATAGAGTGTTTGCTATGACCATTGTATTCTCTTGACAAAATTCTATCAGCCTGTGCCCTGCTTCATTTTGTACTCCAAGGCCAAACTTGCCTGTTGTTCCGGTTATCTTTTGGCTTCCTACTTTAGCATTCCAATCCCCCATGATGATAAGGACATCATTTTTGGTGTTAGTTCTATAAGGTGCTGTAGGGCTTCATAGAACTGGTCAATTTCATCCTCTTCAGCACTGGTGGTTGGGGCATAGACTTGGACTACAGTGATATTGAATGGTTTGCCTTGGTTTCGAACTGAGATCATTCTGTCATTTTGAGGATTGTATCCCAGTATTGCTTTTCCTACTCTTTTATTGACTATGAAGGCTACTCCATTTCTTCTGAGGGATTCTTGCCCGCAGTAGTATACGTGATGGTCATCTGAATTAAATTCACCCATTCCTGTCCATTTTAGTTCACTGATACCTAAAATGTCGATGTTCAGTCTTGTCATCTCTTGTTTGACCACGTCCAGCTTTCCTTGATTCATGGATCTTACATTCCAGGTTCCTATGGAGAAAAAATCTTTACAGCATCGGACTTTCCTTTAACCACCAGACATATCCACAGCTGAGCATCCTTTCGGCTTTGGCCCAGTCGCTTCATTCTTTCTGGCGCTACTAGTACTAGCCCTCTGCTGTTCCCCAGTAGCATATTGGACGCCTTCCGACCTGAGGGGCTCATCTTCCAGCGTCATATCGTTTTGACTTTTGGTACTGTCCATAGGGTTTTCATGGCAAAGATACTGGAGTGGTTTGCCATTTCCTTCTCCAGTGGATCACGTTTTGTCAGAAATCTCTGCTATGACCTTTCCGTCTTGGGTGGCCCTGCACGGCATAGCTCATAGCTTTATTGAATTACGCAAACCCCTTCGCCACGACAAGGCAGTAATCCATGAAGGGGTCCCCAAATCATAGTTCTCTGTTACGAATATCCTCACAGCAATTGCTGATCAGAAGATAATGTTTTCCATGATAGAGAGTAAATAAAAAAGGAAGGGGAAAATCCCCATCTCTTTAGAGACAGAAAAAAAGACCAGAAATATATACAAACAAAAAGTAAAACAGCAAGGTTTTTATTTAAAAAAAAACTACTGCAATACAAAATCCTTGCAGTAGAAATCTGATGCAAATGTAAATCAAATCAAATCACTTTCACTACTAAGGAGAAAATCTTTGTGCTGTGGCAAAAACGGACGTTTTTCATAACTCCAGAGCTAAGAAGTAAAAAAGGGTAAAAAAAAATCACAGACCAGCAAGGGGGTATAAAACCGGATGTTTAATTAAAGAAGTCAAAAGAGAAAAAAGTTCAAAACGTGATGCTTAAAACTAAGGCGTACTTCCACCACAGGAAAAGATGGAGACTCAACCCTCCAATCGCTCTTACCAGGAAATGGAACCATTTATATGCTTCTTCTCAGGCAAGTACATGATCACCCAAGAGTCATCTTTGGTCATTCCTGGTTGCTTCTGTTCAAATCTGGGGAGCAGCCAAAGCATCACCCCAGTGTGCCATTTTTTGAGGACTCCACCAAACAGTATTTTTTTTCATTTGTGTAAGACAAATTTAAACACAATTTTCAGAGGGATTTAAATAATACTTGGCTACAATTGATCTTTCTTCATCACCAAATATTAAGAGATGTGTTTACTCTGAACATTTATCATAGTTTTCTAGTTACCATTTCTGATTAAGAGCTTTCATATGAGGTGCAGCTCATTTCACTGGGTGCATAAAGTGGCTAAAATTAAATTGGGATGAGGTAGGAGATGGAAAGGGAGAGGAAGACAGGTTGGTTATGGAAATGATGTATACATGTGAGACATATTAGAAGTACCGTCACAGTTTTAATATATTAGAAACTATTGTCTTTCTCAAAACCTTTTGAGATTACCTGAAATCTTTTAACGCTTATAATTTCAATTTCCAATACAGTACAGTATCCTGAGTGGTTGAAATGCTCTGATATTACTTTGTCCTTGTTTGGCTACCATAAACTAACTTGGCTCTCCTATTTCAACATATTAGCTACTAGGGCTACACATTCTTGAAAAATGGTTCAGATTGCATCTACCTCTTATTGGCATTGCACCTCTCTGGTATTCATCAGAGCAAGCTTTCCTTCTGGGTCTCCCTCCTTTGGAACAGCTTGCTGAGGTTGGTTGGTTTTAACTGTTTATAGTATTATTATATGAAAGCCTGTGTGGTGTGGTGTTTTGGACATCAGGCTAGAAACCAGGGACCTGGGAATTCTAGTTCTACCTTAGACACAAAAGCAATAGCATGACCTTGAATCAGTCATCCCAAAGGTGCTTTTTCAAAAGGCAAGTGGACTTTCTGTGTTTTTTGTCTTGAAGATGTTTTGTTTCTCATCGAAGAAGCAACTTCAGTTCTGACTGAATGGTGGAGACTAGAAGGATTTATATTCCTTATCCTTATCTAGTTGTTAGCACTTTGATACAGATGACTGCAAGGAAATTAATATAATATAGTGATATATTGATAGGGTTAAGATACAGGACGATCTGGACAGACTTGAACACTGGGCGCTATCTAACAAAATGAAATTCAATGGTGAAAAAAGGAAGGTTCTACATTTAGGCAGGAAAAACCAAATGCACAGGCATAGTATAGGTGGTACCTTGCTCAACAGTAGAGACTGTGAGAGGGATCTCGGAGTCCTAGTGGACAATCACTTCAATATGAGCCGGCAGTGTGCTGCACCTTCCAAAAAAGCCAACACAGCGCTAGGCTGCTTTAACAGAGGGATAGAATCAAGATCACGTGAAGTATTAATACCACTTTACAATGCCTTGGTAAGGCCACGCTTGGAATACTGCATCCAGATTTGGTCACCACAATGTAAAAAAGATGTTGAGACTCTAGAAAGAGTCTTCTAGTTTAATGAAGAGAAGGGTGAGGGGTGACATGATAGCAGTGTTCCAATATCTCAGGGGTTGCCACAAAGAAGAGGGAGTCAAGCTATTCTCCAAAGCACCCGAAGGCAGGACAAGAAGCAACGGATGGAAACTAGTCAAGGAGAGAAGCAACCTAGAACTAAGGAGAAACTTCCTGACAGTTAGAACAAATAACCAGTGGAACAACCTGCCTCCAGAAGCTGTGAATGCTCCAACACTGGAAGTTTTTAAGAAGAGCCTGGACAGCCATTTGTCTGAAATGGTATAGGGTTTACTGCCTGAGCAGGGGGTTGGACTAAATGACCTACAAGGTCCCTTCCAACTTTATTATTATTATTAGTAGTAGTAGTATAGTACAGCATAGCATAATCTAATATAATATAATACAGATGACTGCAAGGAATATAAATACTTCCATTCCCCATATAAAATATTTTTTATATTTTGTTTTAAAATAAAATTTATGGATGACATAAAATATTTTCAGGTTTATAATATTAGTGACATTATTTAAAGTTATATTCAGACTGCAGCAATTCATACATAGTTAAAACATCAGTTATGGATACTCTATATCAATTAAAATGCACCAATAAGAAAGTCCCAAACCACAACCATTAAATTCAGGCTATTTCAGTTTTAAAAGCTACCTGAAAATAATCATAATAATCATAATCATAATCATAATCATAGACTGGCTTCCATGGCAAGTGACAGATGACAGAGAAAGTGAGGGTCATAAACTAGACCTTTTTTTAATTCTTGCCTGAAGGCCTCCATTGCTGACCAACAGAACAGTTTTTCTTACAGAAGAAAGCTGAGAGGTTGGTTTTTCAAATAGCTTGTTCCCAAGTCATGAAGAGCTCTACTGGCCATAACCAGCATTTTGAATGTTGACCTTAATATCTATTGAAGCTTGCTGGCAAAATATAATTTGCTCTCTTTAGCACTCAGACAGCAGCAAGTTAAACCAGATGTAATGTGTATTGTCAACTAGGTTATGCCAACCTGTGTAATTTTTTTTTCTATCTCAGAAGCACCGAAGTGCTTCCATGGCGAAAGAATTTGCTGGTGCCATCATCATTGCCCAGGGGACACCCAGCTGGGGGCTCCTTTCATATCTCTGAGAAGTTACCCACCAAAGTGGTAGCCATTCAATTATTCATGGTTGCCCATTTTTGAACTGTTGGGTCGGCAGGAGCTGGAGTGTGTGATGGGAGTTCACCCCACCCTGTGGCAACAATGGATCTCAAACGTGTGCCTGCCAATTGGCAGTCCAGCATTCAAACCTAGTGAGTCACTATGCTCCCATCTGTGTAATTATGACCTCATTGTATTATCTTTGATTTGAACATAATAAAATTAGCCAACCATTTCAGCAAAGTCGAAGTCTAGCTTTTAAATTCTCAAAACTGCATAATTAATCCATACATCAGAATTAGAATTTGACAATATTTAGGTTTATCTGCAGATAGTAATTTAGGGAAGATGATGGGGGCTAGCCATTCAGAACCAGACCATTGCTGAGGATCATGAGAGAGTGGGAAGGATAACTCCAGCTAGTTTTCTAACTCAGCCAACAAATAGAAAGACAGGGTTTATTTTGCTACAAACTTTATCTCTCTGGGAAAATTACTGAGATATTTTTAACCCTGGTTGATTGCTCCAAGAAAAGATGCAGCAACATTAGGTCAGAATGTCACATTAGTATATCAGTGCTTCTAACATGAAAGATGCATCTAATTCACTAGGTCCCAACATTGTTTAGTAGGTACATTGTAAGCCTAACATGCTATAGCTAGACAGAGCCATTCACCTAAGCTTGGATCCAGAACAGTATTGTAAGTTTTATCATCTTCTATAGCACAATGCTCCTAACTCTACTATTCCACTTCCTCACTACATTCTGTGAATTTTATTTTGTTTTTTACAGACATTTCAAATGTATATAATAGAGACAAAACATAAACTATTATCCAGTTTTTGTTGCAAGCCAGGAAAATAATAGCAACATTAAATGGAGAATGGTAAGGCTTACCCAATGGGGTAATTTAAAAAATATATATATTTTGTCTACCAAGTTGCCTGTCATCAATAGTAGATGGCAGATTTTAAATCTTCATGACTCATAGCACTTGATAAAAGCTTCAGGGGAACAGGAAGTATATTCAATACTATATTCTGTCCTTGTGTAGTCTATGAATGAGGATTTCATGAACTGAGGACAAAACATGAGCTTGAAGTCCTTGTTCAAATCCCAGTGGAATCTTGTTCTGGATAAGTGTGTTTCGGGTTGCTATTTTCCCATTGACTGCTGCATCTCTTGTACATTAAATTATAACTTGGAAGTAATTGGATTAGAAAAAGGGAGTTAACATAAATAGGTCATTTAAAATGCACAGTGGTCTCAAAGACTTTTTGTCTTAGAGTTTACTAGCCAGAGATTACAATTTTAAGCTCTTCAAGAAGTATTTCACAGCTTTGGAACCTGCAGAAGTGTCATATTAAGATCTTGTAACACTCTCTCCTATTCTTCTTAATGACTCAACCAAAGCCAGAAGAAAGAAAGTAAACTATAGGATGAGGGGACTAAAGCAGAAAATAGTGTTCTAATAAAATCAAATCATTTGAATCAGGCTGGGAGTATTGCTGATAGGAAATTGCTTTATTTTAATCTTATTATTGATCAATCATCATTCTCAATATGCATTTTAAAATGCAAATTTGAATAACTTGCACGTGGATCTTGGAAATCGTTCTTATGTATTTCTTACAGTTCGCTTTGCTTCTTAAGCAAAGCAAGACGTGCAGAAGAAAGGGGGAAAGGCATGTATATGAAACTAAGGCAGAAGAGGAAGTGGCTGCATCTGGATGTGTCTTCAGGAGGGATGAGATTATTTTGCCACTGGGTTTAACATTATGAGAATATATAAGGGATTTGGGTCTCTGTGGATGCATCTGAAATTAGAAAGCTTTTTGGTCACTGGTCAAGTGTTTCTGTTGGAATACAAGTGAAAGCAACAAAGTCATGCATACTAACAAACCCTGAGGAAAATAATCAGTTTACAACAGGGGTAGGAGCCAAGGTTGCCTACCCCTGGTTTACAAGGATGCAATTGCCTATGATTTTTCTGGAAGCTCTTCTCTTATCTTGAATTTTATACAAGATACACAGAATGTGGCATTGCATCTACTCACCCACAGAACAGGATGGATGCAAAATGTGATTATTTCCAAGAGTTTTTCTTAGCTCCCACCTTTTAAGATGCTACATTTGGAAGGTGCATCTTAGATTAGAGTCATTTGGTGTACTAGCTTAGGATTGGGAAGCTACAGGTCCAAGGCCATTTTTTTTCCACCCTAGAAGTTAACCTATGGGATTAGTGTAGGGAAAATCTTGGAGGAGGTAATGCTATGCAAGGCACCTTGAGTTCCTGGAGGAAGGAGAGGATATAAATCTAGCAACTAAATGGTATGGCAGAAAAGGAGCTTTGGGAGAGGGTTTTTAAAGTAATTCCTGTTAAACACTTGTACTGTCATTTTAAAACCATTTTGAGCTGCCAATAAATCATCCCATGTGAAATATTTCTCTGTAAGCAAAGCACTCAAGAGTTTCTTCACTTGCCTGAAGGCTGGGTTTGGCTTTTCTCTGTTGGCAGGGTTTGTTTGCTTTAGAATAATTTATGGGTAAATATTTTTCCTATTTCAGCCAAATTAATAAGTTAAATTAAGTTAAATAAACAAATTCAAATATTTAATTCAACTCACTCTAAAACAACTGTTAAATGTCTTTGGGAAATTACGGTAATGGTAATAATGTTTTGTTTTCTTTTTCAAGTGTTTTATTAGTCAGGTAGTTCTCATAAGAGCAATAACCTGATAACATAAGTTTATACATGCATTTATGGTTTGTTTGTTTTTTAAAAAAATGAAAATAGAGGAGGAAAGAGAATACAAGATACCCCCAACATCTCAATTTCTGCTGTTATCTGTTCTCATCCACTTTTCTAAATATCGATCTAATAACAAATTAGCAATTCCAAGTTGGAGCAGAAAGCTTGTTTAATTTTATTTTGGAAGGGTTTTTTTAAAAAAAGCAGGATTAATTAATTTCATAGTCTGGGTTTGAGATTTCTGTGCAGGGGGAAGTAACAAGCCTGAAAATCATCCTGATCAGTATTTGAAATCCAATAGAGTTAAATTAATCTTTCAAATGTGAGCAGCCTTCTTGCTTTTGTGTACGCAAGAGCCAGCAGTTAGAAGGAGCACCTATATTCCTGCTTGGGGCCAAAAAAGAAAAGCAAAAATGCTGTCTTCCAAAATCAGGAAGAATCTACAGTTTTTAAAGGAATTTTGTTTGTAAAATGCCAAAAGAACTATGCTCCATTTTCTCCAGCAACTCAGCCTTGAGGGGTGGAAGCCAGCATAATGGAGTCAAGGGCTCCTGAGGGAGTGCCAGCATGCTACCATAGCTGTATGTTCTACCACAGCTTCTTTTTAGCTGTGTTCACCAGTGTGCTTGCTGTCCCTCCTGCATTTGTTGAATTCAGGATGACCTTTGCATGAATAAAGTCAAATAGGATTAAGGATGGAATTTTCAACAATGGGAAAGAGCAACAGATGTAGTCGGCATTGAACGTGGGAGGATTCTTGATGCGAGGTAGAGGGGAGTTCCATACACACACACACATACAAATGTGAATAAAATTTCATTGGGAGGTAAATAACAAATGAACAAAAATAAATCTAGTCTAAAAGATGACAGGTACACTTAGATACCAGGTACAACTAGATCTATGTAACGTATATTCAGCTCCTTTTGTTAATCACATTTGTAGCTAATTTCATTTTTATTTTATATGTCATTTTAGACATACAAATTTCCCATTTGGGTTTTTTTTAAAGCAGTTTTTATTTCAATCCTTTTTTGAGAAATCAGTGATAATTTCTGAGTCTGCCTCATTAAAAAAGAGGAGGGAACAGATTTGCTTTCCAGTGAAGAATGATTAAGAATGTTATTAGATTTGTTTTGGTAGCCACTTAAAGTTAAAACATAAATTAGTTTCATTGTGGAATTATTTATAAATGTGACATACAGCAAATAGTAAGAGCATTCTAAATGAATAGTCAGTCAGGAGGTGGGAAATGTTTAACAATTTAACCAAACAATTACTTATTGATTTAGGGTATCTTGATTCAACTCTTCTAAAGATTAAGGTTGTTTTTTTTTAAATATAAAAAGCAGAATGAAAGCAACATCTCAAAATGAAAAACATTGGTATCATGCAATTTAAAGTCTCTTCACTATAGGATAGGTTATGTTTGTTGTGAAGATTTTTGCCCAATGCCTGATTTACATACACAAACACACTTACACAATTGAATTAGTGGTTAGCACACTGTCTTTGACAAGGGTGACTAGGGTTCAAATCTCAGCTGATACTTATCTTAGGAATCCTTGCGCAAAGACCCCATAGTGCTTTGCATGCCTACCCCAGATATGACAGTGACACAAATCATGCTAACTCAGATGTCACCCAGATTAACAATGTCCACATCAAATGAGTCCTTCGGGAGAAGGGCGGTATACAAATTAAATTAATAAATAAATAATAAATAAAATATTGGAGAACCAGGACAATCAGTTGACATGTGGGCTGCTGAAACAAACCATATATAGACAAGATTAAAAGAATCTTGAATTGATGGAATAGTATACAACAACAAATCTAATGAGGGATATATGAAACGTATCGGAGAACTAGGGATGGACAGAAGTCCTGCATCCACATTAACTGAGAGTTGTCAAACAACATGTTATTCAACACAACAGAATAACAGAGTTGGAAGGGACCTTGGAAGTCTTCTAGTCCAACCCCCTGCTTAAGTAGGAGACCCTATACCATTTCAGACAAGTGGCTGTCCAGTCTCTTCCTAAAAGCCTCCAGTGATGGAGCACCCACAACTTCTGAAAGCAAGCCATTCCACTGGTTAATTCTCTTTGTTAAGAAGTTTTTCCTTAGTTCTCTCCTTGATTAGTTTCCATCCATTGTTTCTTGTCTTTCCCTCTGGTGCTTTGGAAAATAGGTTGACCCCCATTTCTTTGTGGCAGCCCCTCAAATATTGGAACACTTACTTAGTCAAGAAGATGCTGCTCTCACAACAGACCAACTATACACTACATTCCAGACTCAAGACCTAGAAGAACAATTGGATATACAACCAACATCTGAAGCTGGAATGACATACCACTCTCCCTATTACAGAGTACAGCTGCTGATGTGAGGCATACAGTAATATCATGGGTATACTAGCTACAATCAACCCTTGACACTAGTTATCAAGACTCATTGGAGAAATACCATCAAATAGTGTGCTACAAAATGCCAGTTGAGCCCTCCTGAAAATCCCAACTACCACCATAACTCAAAATAATGAACTGTTACTGAACAACAGAACATACATACATACATACACATGCCCAAAGTAGATTAGAGGCTAAGACCAAGCAACTCGGAAAGAGATTAGCCCACTGTTGGAATTAAGAATGGTGTGAAGATTATGGATAAGACTCAGCTACTGAAAAAATACAAGGACCTGACTCCATCTGAAGCCTCAAAGATTGCTAAACAAAGGTTCACAGCATTGACAGACATTGTGAAATCCTACCAGTGACTAGAACTAGATTAAAGACAGCATTGAGGCACTGTGTCAAGCAAGAACATCCGATGTTAGCAACCATGACACACTGAAAGCAACAGAAGAAAAAGCACTAAGCACTAGATCCATAGAACCAGGATTCTATCACAGTAGACAGGACCTGAAGTATAGATTATGCAGTAGGCTTCAGAGACAGTCCAACACTAGTGGCAGGGTGTCGGAGGAACAGTATACACTGAATGGTACTATCAAGTGTCAGGAAGAAGAAGTATGAGAAACTGGAGGAGTGCCAGAGCGTGAAAGAGGAACTAGAGAGGATGTTGAAACTAAAGGCCAGTGGTGGGAACTGTGACTAGGATTCCCTAAACTGGGAGAGTGACTTCAACAGATCCCAAGAACCACATAACAGCTCTCTGTCCAGAAGAATGCATTGCTAGGAACAACTAAAATCCTGCACAGAGACCTCAAACTCTGACGGAACCAGAGATTGAAGAAGATCCATGCTACCCATAGGGATGAGAAGGGAATTTTTTTATGTAAAGACTAATTTCATGTGTCACACACTATTTTCCCATTAGAAAGAAATTTGTAATCAAATTAGAGGCGTTCTATATATTTTACAATCTTAATTTCCTGCTTAGCTTGATTATAATATTTTTCTGATTTAAAGAAACTACCCAATGCAGATTTGACAAATTATTGAACCTTAGGAATAATTACTAATGAAGTGGAATCTTTTGTCCTGATCAGGAGTTTTCTTATTTTGTCAGCAGAAAAAGAAAAAGAAAATGGGAAAATCTGCTGCAGATTATTTTAAAATTGCATATTTTATGTCAAATTTAGGAGCAAATTGCAATTCCAAAGACAGTAAATCCAATTTGCTTTATATAATATTTAAATATTATTTTAATTGTTTCACCCTCTCCACTCTAATAATAATGTCACTTAAACATTCTGATTCATTGCTATCATAAAAAATTGTTTTAAAATTGCACATATTTGTACTTCCTGATTAAACTACAGCACCCAAAACCCTCTACCAACTTAGCCAGAAGTCAGTTGTTGTGGGATTCAGACTCCAAAACATCTGAAGGTTGCCTGCTTTGTGAAACAAGTATTATAGTTTGATAAAAAGTTTATTTAATAAAAATGCATCAGTGTCCCCCAATTTATAAACAATCTTTTAGGGAAGTTGATTGTGGAGCCCTATGCACATCTACTCAGAAATAAGTCCCATTGAATTCCCCAGTGAGTGTTCCTTCAATAAACAATGGCACATAATTTCTGGCACTGATTTCTAAAATCCTGCTGAACAGGTTTTCCGTAAGCTGATAATGTGCTCAACAGGTGTCATTGCCCACATGGAAAGGACTCTCTTGTTTCTTTAGAGAGCAGTAAGCTTTGTGTACACAAAGAGATGCGTGTGCAAAGATTCCTGAATCTACTGACTGTTGACACCCAGAACTCCCAGGCAAAACCACAAGATCTAACCTGATAATTTCATACCCTGTGCCAACCTTGCCTTCTGAAAGCAGCCATTTGAGTGACTGGTATGTGTGAAAGCAACAAAGCTAGCAGAGAACATTGACTGGACTGCAGTGGTTTGTGGAGTGACAGGTGAATTCTGGAATGCTCCTTTGCTGCATATTAAAAATCCAAAGTCATTATTTTTGTTTTATAAAATATAGTGAAGCTTTTACATCATTATGAAGTGACGTGAGCTAACACCCACAACACTGCATGCTTAGGCTTGGGTGATAATTATGGCCCTTTCACCCACTTTTATCCACTGTGTAATAACTAGCAAAGCCACTGTATGTCATTAAATGATAGCAGTTTGATTTGTGTTTCTTTTTAAAACCAGACTATTATTGTAGTTTTAAAGGACATTAAAATTAACTGATTAAATAGCACAACCTTGCTGTTTCTAAAACTTCTACAGTTGCAAGAAAAAGTATGTGAACCCTTTGGGATTACGTGGAGTTTTGCATGAATTGGCCATAAAAGGTGCTCTAAACGTCATGTAAGTCACAACAATAGAAAAACACAGTCTGCTTAAAATAATACTACACAAACATTAGCTGTTGTCATGTTTTAATTGAACATAAGATGGAAACATTCACAGTGCAGGGTGGAAAAAGTATGTGAACCTTTGGACAATAACTGGTTGACCCTCCTTTGGCAGCAATAACCTCAACCAAACATTTCATGTAGTTGCAGATCAGACCTGCACAACGATCTGGAGTAATTTTGGACCACTCCTCTTCACAAAACTGTTTCAGTGTAGAAATATTCTTGGGATGTCTGGTGTGAATCGCTTTCTTAAGGTCATGCCACAGCATTTCAATCGGGTTGAGGTCAGGACTCTGACTGGGCCACTCCAGAAGGTGTATTCTGTTCTGTTGAAGCCATTGTTTTGTTGAATTACTTGTATGCTTTGGGTCGTTGTCCTGTTGCATCACCCATCCTCTGCGGAGCTTCAGTTGGCGGACAGATGGTTGTACGTTTTCCTGCAAAATGTCCTGATAAACTCTGGAATTCATTTTCCCATCAATGACAACAATCCGTCCAGGCCCTGAGGCAGCAAAGCAGCCCCAAACCATGATGCTCCCTCCGCCATGTTTTACAGTGGGGATGAGGTTTTGATGTTGGTGTGCCGTGCCTTTTTTTCTCCACACATAGTGTTGTGTGTTTTTCCCAAACAACTCAATTTTGGTTTCATCTGTCCACAATATATTTTGCCAGTAGTGCTGTGGAATATCCAGGTGCTCTTTTGCAAACTTCAAACGTGCTGCAATATTTTTTTGGACAGCAATGGCTTCCTCCATGGTGTCCTCCCATGTACTCCATTCTTGTTTAATGTTTTCCTTATTGTAGATGTGTCAACAAAAATGTTAGCATGTGCCAGAGATTTCTGTAGGCCTTTAGCTGACACTCTAGGATTCTTCTTTACCTCATTAAGCATTATGCACTGTGCTCTTGCAGTCATTTTTACAGGACGACCACACCTAGGGAGAGTAGCAACAGTGCTAAACTTTCTCCATTTGTAGACAGTCTGTCTTACCGTGGACACATAAACATCAAGGCTTTTAGAGATACTTTTGTAACCCTTTCCAGCTTCCTGCAAGTCAACAATTCTTGATCGTAGGTCTTCTGAGAGCTCTTTTCTGCGAGGCATGGTTCACATCAGACAGTGCTCCTTGAGACCAGTAAACCCAAAACAGGTGTGTGTTTTTAAAGGGCAGGACAGCTGTCAGCAACACATGCAATATCATCACACTGGTTGGAGTCAGGGTTGGCTCACTCCTGGCTCCAATTAGTTCTTGGAGAAGTCATTAGGCTAGGGGTTCACATACTTTTTACACCCTGCACTGTGAATGTTTCCATCTTATGTGCAATTAAAACATGACAACAGCTAATGTTTGTGTAGTATTATTTTAAGCAGACTGTGTTTTTCTATTGTTGTGACTTACATGACGTTTAGAGCGCCTTTTATGGCCAATTCATGCAAAACTCCACGTAATCCCAAAGGGTTCACATACTTTTTCTTGCAACTGTAAATCATACATTGCTACGATTCCATAAACATATTGTGGGGATTTCTCCCCCCCCCCAGTTCTTGGGGGTTTTCACCCAGTTCTTCCTCTTTTGAGTAATAATGCTCTTAACTTTCTGAGGAGCAGGGGTTTTTTTAAGTATGTTTTATTAATTTTTTAACATAATCACCTTAATATTTGGTAGACAGTGCGTTGTCTGGGTTTACATTTAACAAACATTCACTAACAATTAAATTCTATAATCTATAATCCACATAACTTTACTTGATTTCCTCTTTTCCCCATAGTGTTCTCTTTTACCAACCTTAAGTTAATACAATTTTTATTGTTTTAATAAATGATAATTAAATATAAAAGTTTTCTAATATATCTACAGATAATAATCACATCAATATAATATTCCTTTTCTATCTAGTCATTCTGATTGTCTCATCATATAGCCTGCTTATAGTTCTTGTTTACATTTGTTTTTCCCACAATGTTCTAAACATTTTTACTGGTTAAGATTTTCTCAGAGTTAATTACATTTAATATATTTAAATCTATTTTTCTAATGTAAACCAGCTCAATATTTTTACCTTTCTTAAGGAATAAATAAGACTAAAAAGAGAAAAAAGAATAATAAGAACAAGAAAAAGAATAAAATAAAAAGATAGTATGCTACTTAAAAACCCTATTTCCTATAAGCTAATGCATATTTATTTCCAAAAAGCTTTGTTCTTTTTTACCATAATT
Source organism: Vipera ursinii (assembly GCF_947247035.1). Taxonomy (NCBI): domain Eukaryota; kingdom Metazoa; phylum Chordata; class Lepidosauria; order Squamata; family Viperidae; genus Vipera; species Vipera ursinii. Next base: position 194,945,626 of record NC_139512.1, read on the forward strand.
GAAAATGTATTTAATCTTGAGATATTCCATTTAATAAATCTAATCCTCTAGTCTTTTAGCTCTTAGTCAAAACTTTTTTAATCCATTTATAATTTTCTTAAAGTCAATCAAGTCAATTAAAGTCAATAATCGCCCGGATTATTTACGGGAGTACCTTTTGCCAGCGTTAACTTCCCATTGTCCTGTGCGCTCCCACAGAGAGGGCCTCCTCAGGGTGCCGTCGGTCAGGGAATGTCGACTGGCAGCACCCAGGGGGAGAGCATTCTCTGTGGGCACGCCTGCCCTCTGGAATCAGCTTCCTGTTGAGCTCTGGATGGCTCCCGACCTTCGCTTTTTTCGCCACGACCTGAAAACTTGGCTATTTGAACTTGCCGGTCTGGACTGAGGGACTGGGATTTTAGATTTTAAATTTTAATTTTAGAACGTGTTTTATTGTTTAGGGCTACTTGGTTTAATTTATTTTAATTTTTGTATATTATGTGTTGTATATAGTGTTTTAATTGCCCTGTACACTGCCCCAAGTCCTTCGGGAGAGGGGCGGTATATAAATAATAATAATAATAATAATAATAATAATAATAATAATAATAATAATAATAATAATAATAATACCTAAAACATTTCCTTTAAATAAGCCATTCCAACTCTTTTGTATTACTCATATCCAAAAATAAAAGAAAAAGGAGAAAGAAAAAGAAAGCATTATGTTACTTCCCTCTTAAAGTCAAATTCACATCCAATTTTTTTTCCTTTAACCATTCTCAAATAGGTGTTTCTTTTTTGAATATTCTCTCTGATAGGCCCCCTCATCTAATTTCTTAATTTTCACATTAGCCTTTTTCTTTTGCCCAATGTTTTCCTTAATCAGTATGTTCTGCTGAGTCAAAGAATCTTTCCATATTCTTATAGGTGTTATTGTAGATATAAAAAGTAAATCAAGTACAGTATCTTTATTAGAGGCATACAGATGTTGAGGAGTATGCCACCACGGTGTCTGCATATATCCATTGCCAGAAAATTCAGAACTTTTTTCAAGACCCTACAAACACCAGGCATATGTGGAAAGGAATCCAGACCATTACGAATTACAAGGTGAATTCACCGAGATGCAAGGACGACACAGACTTCCTAAACAAACTGAATGCATTTTTTGGTAGATTTGAGACATTAAATAGCACTCCTGCTAGGAAAGCTGTGCCCCATCCTGATGAACAAGTGCTAAGCTTTGATGTCACCTCTGTCCAGAAAACACTGAAGAAAGTTAACATTCAGAAAGCAGCAGGCCCAGATAACATCCCTGGATGTGTCCTTATAGATTGTGCAGATGAACTGGCTTGTGTTCTCACAGATATTTTTAATCTCTCATTGCAGCAGGCAGTGGTCCCATTGTATTTTAAGATGGCCATTATCTTGCCAGTGCCAAAAAAGTCCACAATTACAGGCCTCAACGGTTACCGTCCGGTTGCACTGACATCCACCATTATGAAATGCTTTGAGAAGCTGATAAAGAACTTTATTGTATCACCCACCACCATTTGACCCACTTCAGTTTGCCTTCCGACGAAATTGCTCTATGGAGGATGCTATCTCTTCCGTTCTCCATCTGAACTTGAAGCACTTAGAGGAAAGAAATACTCATGTGCGTTTGTTGTTTGTTGACTTCAGTTTGGTGTTTTAACACAATCATTCCCCAGCATCTAGTAGACATACTGGGCCTTTTAGGCTTAAACAACCCTTTGTGCAACTGGATTCTTGATTTTCTTACCAACAGGCCCCAATATGTGCGAGCTGGAACAAATACCTCTTAATATCATTTTCTTAAGCACAGGTTCTCCTCAGGGCTGCGTCCTACGTCTGCTGCAGTTCACCCTGTTGACTCATGACTGTTTTGTTAGGTTTGCCATCAACCATATTGTGAAGTTTGCAGGTGATACAACAGTAGTGGGCCTTATTCAGGATGACAGTGTGGAAGCTTACCGCAAGGAGGTTGAGGGGTTGGTGAACTGGTGTAAGGAAAACAGCCTAGTTTTAAATACCAGAAAAACCAAAGAGATGATTGTCGATTTCAGAAAAGATAGGCACAGCCACACTTCTCTGTGCATTAATGATTCACCTGTGGAGATGGTTACCAGCATCAAAAAAATCCCCCTTCTTCACTTTTGGATGTTTTTTGTTTCTTGGGAATTTTTTCCCCTTCAGGAAAGTTAATAGGTAAGATAGAGAAAATCGATGTTCTTACCCAGATTCAAGCACGCTGTTTATGATCAGCTGAAAATAGTGCTTTTGACTTTGGTTGCTTACAGCTTGGGCTAGACTCTGAAGTTAGGCTAGCCTGTTGGTTTCTGTAAGGCTTCTCCTGGACCAATTGGGTCAACCACTGTTTCTCCAAGGTCCCTGGGACTTTCTTCCTTCTTTGCCGCTTCTTCAGGGTGGCTTCTGGCCCATTTAGGGTCCCCTAACAGGAAGAAACTCAGCCAGAGAGCATGCATCCCAAACCCCTTGACTGCTTCGCTGTGCGCAGGACCGGAAGTCTCCTGAGGAGCAGGTTATGTATTTATTGAGAACTAAATGCTGTTTGCTGCTTCTAAAATTTAATATGGAAGACAGTTATGCTGAAATCAGTGAGTCTGCGTTCTGTTACATCATTTTTTGTACCTTAATGTTTTTGATTTGTGGAAGCTAAAAAAAGTTGCATGACATCTTAGGACTTTTTAAAGCTGTATTTCTATTTTATGAATGTAATTTTCCTTTTCATGGGGAAGTCTTCCAAACCAGACCACAAACAAAATCAAGAAAACGTATAGCTTCCAGACAATAAGTTGCAGATCCCTTACATTTGGCAGAGAAGCTTAGGCATATTTGTCCATTAGACTATACTAATTGTTCTTCAGAATCTAAACTGAAAGACATAGCACTCATCTATCTTGTTCACTGTCCACTAATTACAGCCTTCTTCTGTACCCTTGAGAGAGTGAGAGAAACAGTTTGAGCCAGAATAGCACCAGAAATAAAAGCTTACGAGAAAAAAACAGCAGATAGGTTAGTGTGAATTTAAGGTGACCCTGCACAAAAATAATTCTAGCTCTAGCTTCCTACATACATTTGAACCCTCCAGGATTACCTGATCACCTTTGGGTCTGCAGGATTGAAATCTCTTTTTCTGACATTTCTGTGGAAGTAGCTGAGAGGATTACTTGATCTTTAATTTACCTAATTAGGCTACTGCTGGCATGCTCAGCATTAATGAGAAAGGAGGTTGGTGGCATTGAAGCGATGTGGGAGCCTTGCCCTGATCAGCCTCCTACAACTTTCAAATCTGAAGGGATCTGGGACAAGAACACTCTTGAGCTCCAATGGTTTCATTTTATGTTGGCAAACATGATAGAATAGATATAATCCCTCCACCCAAAACATCACTGGTGGCTATGGCCTAATAGGTGGCTAGGTTTGCATATCACAGTACACCTTGATTGTTTTCCCAATGGTTCACATATCTCCTAGTCATGAATGATTTTTTCCAAATCAAAGAGGATGCTGCACATTTTAATTTATTTTTATGACAGCATTTATGCCCTGCATTTTCTGCTTACATAAGTAGTCAAGTGGCATGCAACAATAAAACGAAATATAAAAACAAAATCATACCAGCACAAAGTGAGCATAATTAGAAATAAAAACGTCTGCAAGAGATATATATTTGTGGAAGTGTGGGAACCCCAGGCTTTTCCTGGTGAGAACCCATGAGCCCCCCACATGATGAAGCTCTCTCTTGCCTGTCACATTGCTGTATAGTTGACAATAGGGATATCTTCAGAAAGTCTTTCTTGCTGACCCAGTTTGGTTGATAGTAGGAAAGGTGATCCTGCAGATTCAGACCAACACCTTAAAAAATAAACTTGAAAGTGCAGAACTCAATCCCTGAATATTGCATGATAAGCAGCCTCCTATCATGTTTTACACCAACTGCAATTTCCAAGCACTTTCCAAGTCTTTTCCCTAGCTATCCATTTGTAGTCTACACCATGCTCCTGAAAAATTGCTATGTCGTTTCTGCATGAATCCAGGGCTTATCTCAGACTCCCATATGGTATACTACTGCCTACCCAAACCCTTACTGATCTCCTGACATTTTATTACTTTATTTTGTTATTTATACAATTCATTGTAACTGTAATCCTAAAGTAGAATAAAAAATAAGGTTAAGAATAAAATGTTGCAATTGTACAACCCTATTCAAAGATTGAAATCACAACAAGAGGCACAGAAATATACAGGCAATTAAAAGTTCTAAGCTAGTTGTAAAAATGTACAAGGATTTTACCTGAACCACAACCGAATGGGGAGGAATTTCAAAGTCAATACATTAAAGTGTCTTTTATTGAATTACTGTTTTCAGGAATAGCAGATTCCCAGCCAACACTATATGTAAAGAAAATTGTCTCTAAAGGTCTTAATGAATGGGATGGATATATGGGAGAAGATAATCAGATGTCCAGGTCCTAAGCTGTGTATCAATAAACAAACATCATGAATTTGACTCAGTAACAAATTGATAACTGGTGCAGTTCTTTCAGGCAGGTTTTATGTATTTAGAGCAGTTATTATTTTCAGTACTAGCTGAGGCATTCTCTACCTGCTCCATCTTTAAAACCACAAAAGTAACAAGGATTCAGTAACAAAGAATGGTTGTGTCAGTTGAAATAGATAGTGCTGAAAAATATAATTTGATTCCATGGAAACAACTTAAATAAATAAATAAAAGCACAATAATGTTTCTACATTACAATCTAGAAATCTGGACAGATTTTGTATGATTTTACAAATATTTTTGAAATATAATAGCAGAATTAAAGATAACAAAAAATTATCAAAATGTTAGCAAGATTTCAGCAAGCTTCCTGAAAGATTGTATACGTTGTCACCTGAGGATTTTCAGATGATAATCCCATAAAAGTTTGGTAATTTTATATGTTTTTAGTAATGTGTAGTAATTTTGTGTTTTAATGAGGAAAAAAATACTAATTCACTTTTCATTGTTATACAAATATTAAGAAAGGACACAAATTGAATTAATTAACAGCAGAACTAATCCTGTTTCAGTAGATGACCACAAATGGCTGATATTGTCTGGGCTTGGAAGCTAAACAGGATCATACCTGCTTAATTTTTGGATGGGTAACTACCAGAGAGTCTTAGGACTGTGGCCTAGAAAACAGTGCAAACAATCTCCATTCTCTTGCCAAGAAAACTGCATGGATATATCCATGAAGTAAACATAAGACAACTCAACTTGAAAGAAATTTTACTTTATAAGTAATTTAAATATAAAATAATTTTTTAAAAAGAAAAGAAAGGGGAGATTTATCAATAAAAGAACTCCAGAACACTAAACAGATTACTACAGTGTCCTCTTTGCTGCTCATGTGTTGGAAAGCTGTGTTTTGATTCATTGATAAATTCCAAACATTGGAATTATTGCCAGAGACATTACAAATATTCTTGAGAGCTATGATCTTTTAAAAATTGTGGAGACAGTCTTACACATTTCTAAGTAAAGTACAGCAATATAAGAACAAACCCGAATGTAGGTTTGTAGGTTATGTTCTGAACCTCTGATCACAGGCAATCTTCACTAGCCTTTACTGAACATTCTTGAAGGGATTCTGCAAAAAATGAAACTGCGTATTCTGTTCCATTGATTGCATTTTAAAAGGGAACAATTTTTAAAAAATAACTTTCCACTTTTGCAAAAGTCATTCAAACTTCTTATTCTAAAGCTTGCATTAATTAATTAATTAATTATCTAAATTTCATCTAGTGTTTAGGACTCTGAATTTTTCAGTGTCCTACATAAATGATAAATACAGTGCTTCAGAGGCAGAAAAGACATGGAATAAGTTGAATGAACGGCTATGAAATGTGTTCCCTGATACAGTATATTGCTTGTTTTTAAATTCTATACATGTTTTAAAGCTGCTTTAAGATTATTAAACTTTTCTAAATTAATTGCATTGTGGAAGACCTAATTTACCCTGCTACTCTTAAATCAGAATTATCAAATAACATTGTAACTCCTTTATATGTAAAGAGAGCTAAACTGTAGAATATTTTATGCATATATTATGTATTTTCCTTGCATATTTTGCAGCAATAGTTATAAGTATTTTATTTTTATTTTTTTGTAAATATTTTATTAGCATTTTTTAACATAACATAAATCATTATAAAACATAATGTTGTCTGGGTAACATTTATAAGACAGTCCTTAACAATTAATTTCTATAATCTATATTCCATATGTTAATTATTTCATTTCCCCTTTCCCCAACGTATCTTTCTTTGCAAAACATTACATTAAGACAGTTTTATTTGCTTAACAACAGTTCAGTATATAGTTTCAATAATCCTGTATATCATTTTAGTTGCCTTATCATAAATCCTGTCACCATGTTTATTTCAGCTTATTTCTCCCCTTTTTAAACACTTAACTACATTTACCTTGGTGGATTTCATTCTGTTTTTTCCATACCCTCTCATATTTTTATATTTCCCAATCAATAAGTAAAAAAAAAGAAAAAGAAAAAGAAAAAGAAACAAAAAAAAAGAAAAGAAAGAAGAGCAGCTTATTTCTCCCTCCAAATTCTAAATGTTCTTACAAATAACAATCAGTTCAACATTCAACTATATTTACATTAGTGGATTTAAGTACTAAACTACAAAAAAGAACATATGAAAATATGTATTTCTCCTAATTTAATATATATTTATTCCCTCAATTTCTCATTCTTTTTAACCAAGAATGTATTTAGTCTATTTAAACTTTGAACATTCCATTCAATAGTTCTAATCATCTAATCCTTTAAATCAAACACAATTTTTTATATTTTTCTTATCATCACATTTAAGTAGCTAAAACATTTGCTTTTGTTTAAATCAATTCAGCTCAGAAGAATAGAAAAAAAAAACCAGGGGAAAAAACAAAACACAATTATATTGATTTGGAGGAAGAAAAAGAAGAAAAAATTTCCCTCTAAGAGTAGTATATTTCAAAATTTTCCCATTTCTTAGCCATATTCAAACAAATGTTTCTTTTTGAAGTATTCTTTCTGAAATATTCCATCTTTTTCCTGATGTTTCATCATCATTTGTTTCCCTAAAGGAAATTTTTTCTCATTCTTTTCCTTATCTTCAAAGTTGTTTAGACGTATTAAAATATTTCCCAATTGAATTAAATCACAATTTTTTATTTTATATGATTCCATCTTCAAGTCTCTATCCTCAAAATTATATTTAATCATCTCTGCTATATTTTCCTGAGAGAGTTCTTGAAGTGAAATTAAGTTGAGAATAAGTTGATTCATGCTCTCAAAGTTCTTCTGCATTTCCTTGTAATTTAAAGTCATTGTCCTTTGAAATTTTTGCTGCTTATCATATACTTCCTTTTTTGAAATGAGCGTTTTATAAGGTTCCTTCTTTGAGTCTCTGTCTTCAGAATCTTGTTCAGTCATCTCTACTGTATTTTCCTGAGGAATTTTTTGGAGTGAAATTAAGTTGAAAATGAGTTGATTCATACTCTCAAAGTTATTCTGGATTTCTATGTAGTTTAAAGTCATTGTCCTTTGAAATTGTTGTCGCTCATCACATGTTTCCTTTTGTAAACTATTTATTGCTTCAGCTGTTATCTTTGTTTAAACAGGTGCATTAAAGCTTAAAAGTTCAAAAGGAAAAAAAATCCTCATCCACCAGCAGGTGTCAGCATTTGCTCATTTTTCATGTTTTTCTAGTTGTGACTCATGGACTTCAACTCCCAGAATTCTTGTTTTCTTTCTCTAAAGGGTAAATGTCACTGCCCAACTGAAAGGGAGGGAGCGAAGTCCCCCTCCCCCTTTCCTTTTTCGGAGATCTCTTATTTTGGGGATTTTCTTCTTCAGGAAAGTAGGTAGGATAGAGAAAATCAGTATTCTTACCCAGATTCAAGCATGCTGTTTATTATTTCACTTAGTTTAATCGCTTATGACTTCTGTTGCTTCAGCTATGACTGGACATGGCATAAGCCAGCCTTTTCTTCTGTTGGTTTCTGGGAGGCTTCTCCTGGACTGTTCAGAGAGACCACCGTCTCTCCTAAGTCCCTGGGATTTCCTTCCTTCATTCCACCCCTTCAGGGTAGATTCTGGCCCCTTAGGGTCCCCAACAAAAAGAAATTTCAGCCGGAGGATCCGACGTTTCGAATTCTCCAACTGCTCCGCTGAGAAACAGGAACCAGAAGTCCCAATAATTATAAGTATTTTAACTGCTCTCTCAGGGTTTTATCTATCTATTTATTTATTTGATTTCTATAGCTGCTCATCTCAGTCAATTATTCTGAATAACATAATTCAAATAATATATTGCAATTAAAAACTAAAACTTTTAAAAACAATAAAAACAGTAAAAACATCCAGATGAACCAGGTATTAATAAGAATTCTCAAGGTGATTCCCCAACAAGTTGAATTCTGTACTTTTTTCTGACCTGTAATTTGAGCTTAAAATAAACAATAAATGATAAATCTAAAAACAAGGAAAACTAAAAGCACTTTTTCCATAGGCCACTGCAATTTATGAAGTGAGAATCTCCAAGATGGCTCTGTCAAAGAAAAATGTTTACAAGCTAATATATTTATTTAAATAATGTGAAAATGAAAAAAAGCATTTAAAACATCTATCCTGCTTATACTTCACTTTCCTACCCTAGCAAATATTCAGGGCAGCTATATAACTCAACTTCAGAGTTCAGTTCATGTTAATCACATTTATCTTGTCTTGGATTTTCAAATTAAATGTTTAGAATTTGTTATATATGGAATAAAACTGGAAATTGCCCCATTTCAAACAAAATGCTATGAATTTTATCTACTTCAAGTTAAAGCTATTCAACAAGTTAAACATGAAATATTTGCTACTCCCAGGTAAATTCTGCGAGCTGGATGCAATGTTCAGAACAATTTATTATAATCTACAGATCAGATTGTTATCATTTTAGCATTCACATTAATCAAGGAAGTTGATCTATGCTTGGCATATAACACAGGAAAGTTACCTGCCTTGGAAGAAGTAAATAAAAATTGCATTAAAAACTGAAGATAAGAACCCATTAGGAAAAGCTTTTAGTCATATATGACTAATAAAATAGATCCTGGGAGAGGGGATAGTTTAATTTTGATACTAGTCAACTGCAAATCCATTACTACCAAGAGTCTTTCCAAGACTCTTAGAAGTAAGAGCCATGGTGGCACAGTAGTTAGAATGCAATATTGCAGTATTACAGGCTAACTCTACCGACTGCCAGGGGTTTGATCCTGATGGGCTCAAGGTTGACTCAGCCTTTAATCCTTTCAAGGTCAGTAAAATGAGAACCCAGATTGTTAGGGGCAATATGCTGAGACTGTAAACCGCTTAGCTGTAAAGCATTATGAAGCAGTATATAAGTCTAAGTGCTATTGTTAAGCATTTTTTCTTTCTTGAAAAGAAAAAAATGAAAAGAGGCTAACATAATGTCTGTCTTTGTATCTGTAAAAAATCGAGATTAGCTCGTCAGAAATTTTTAAAACTACTTTCTTAATATATAATCTCTTGCAGAATCTAATATCACAAATAAATAAACTTTCAATGATGCCTCTTCCCTTCATGTCAAGCATTTAATAAAACAAGGTTGACTAAATAAAGTTAATTTGCACTTCAACACTTAGGCACATCATGGAGGGGCTGCAGGCACCCATGGCTTCTGCCTTGCCAGCTTTTGCTCTAGGGCACCCTTTGATTTTGCACCTGTTTCTGCAGAGAAGTGCAGCCTCAGCCAAAAGCAGGTACCCTCCCTAATTCCTGAAGAAAGGAACCACCCGTATGTATTGCCTCTGTCTTTTGTGATTCAGTTTATTGGCTCCGTCAGCCTCTCATTACATCCAGCCATTGAGCATTACAGCAGACTAGGGAGGAGGTTGAACTTGTGAGCACCCCATTTGTTTGCATGTTCTGGAATCCCATAACACAAAAGTGACTACAGCTATAATAAAATACCTCAGAAATCCAGATAGCAGCAGTATTATTCTGAAATAAGCTCCAGTGAGTTAATATTCCACATCAGGATGCACTGCTTCAGTTTCTTGTTCCCGCTTACAGGTGGAGTTGTAATTGTCAGCTTTGACAAATATATAAACATATGTAAATGTTTATCAATTTGTTTAGGATTGGTAGACTTGGCGATGTGAACTAATGTCAGAGAAACAATACCTTACAAAGAAGTGGGATTATGCAAGCATTCATATAAAGCTATTGTAGACACTCAAATGAATTGCACAGATTTTGTTTAATTTTGTAAAAGAAAAAGCTACTTCAGTAGTGTCATTTGTGTCGAATAGTTATAGATGAAAATGGAAAGTTTTGTTAGAACAGGTAAGAGTTTCCAGGGATTAGATAATTCGTAAATTATCTTGCAATAATATTTTCCTTTAGGTAAAGTTGAACATTTAGAGTATTTTTTTATTTTTGTTTTTTATGATTGTACTTTTAATATTATTTGGAAAGGGGTTTTTGGTTTACCTAGTGAATAGATTAAATCTAAGGATTTTTAATTAAATTTTGTTGATTTGCAAATAATTACAAATGAATTAAATGAAAATCTCTTTAAATTTACATTGCTGTGACTTGTTTTTGGCACCATGCTAATGATCCTAAACTTACTAGTACGGGAAACAAGCCATTTAAAATTAAATATATAAACACTTTTGCTGCCTCATTAGTGCAGTGTCTTAGATCTATTCTAGTAATAAATTAATAAATTAATTTAATATTTAATAATAATAATAAAACAAGGAAACTATTCATATACAGTGGAAGAAACTTTCATTTTCATGATCATATCCCATATAACACAAACTATGCAAGATTTTCATTGACAAAATAGCAAATATATCAGTTAAGCAAAAAAGAAAGAGTGCTTGCTGTACAGGTAATGTCTATCCTTTGTGTCTAGTCCTTTTCACTAATTAATTAGGAAGATTGATGTACTGCATTTTTCTGGACTGAATACATATTAAAAGAGAATTATACTGTAGATTCATTAATAAATAAACTATGTGTAAAAGTCTATACATAGTGGTTTGAGCTTAACTCTCACTTATTGTCATGAATCCATGGAAATCAGAAAGCATCATTTCCACTTTAAATCAATTTAAATTGATTCTAATACTACTAAGCCTAAAATAATGGTTTAGTAGTATTAGAATTTTGAAAAGGGCTTTGGAGACTGCAGGAATGGTAAACATAGCTTCATAAGTTCTTTTAATCAGTAACTTAATTAATTGCTCAGTCCAGGTAATTGTAACTTAAAAGTTTAAATTTGGCCAGGAAGTCAGTTTAACTTCAGTGTTTCCCATCCCTGTGCATATACTCACAGAGGCGAGCCATTTGTCAGCTTGTAGTGTTATGAGAATCCCTTCTGCCAGAATAAAAGTGCAACTGTGATTTACTATCAACTTCAAGCTGGGTGCCCTGAAGTAAAGTCAAGAAGGGAGATTTATAGTCAAAGAAAAAGTTACACCCTCAACTTCTGAAGCAATTGCATGAGTTAAGACCAAGCAGGACAGCCTCTCTCACTCTTCCTCAGACTGTTTTAAGAACTGGGGGAAATCAAGCATGGATAAGGAGTTCTTACTCGTTGTGTGTGTCTAGTTATATAATTTAAAACATTTTATTTTTATGTTTGTATGTGTGTACTTAAATAGCATAGGTCACCCCACCATTATTGAAAGTATGATTATCAATGAGAGCTGAAGATGCTGAGGGACAAAACTTTTAAACGGGTTTGAAAACTGAAAGGGCTTAGAATCAATTAACCTAACATATTTTACATCCAAAACAATTCAATCCTTTGTCTGAGCCTTTGAAGATAATTTCTCAGAGGAACAACTTCCGAGAGGTGTTTTTTTTTTCCTCAGCCATCTCAAGGAAACAGAGGCTTTAACTCCATACAAGAGGTGAGTTCTGGCCTATTGCTAAGAAAGAACAATGATTCTTAAAGTATGCTCTGTGGAACTCCCTCATTTCCTCCAAATAATTTTAAAATATTGTGCAAATAGAACTCAAGAGCTATGACAAATGTTTTACAGGTTTTAGACCCTTTCAGTTTCACTAGCCAAAAAAGTATTCTGTCACAGAACAAAGAGGAGAAGTTGGCAGATCCTTTCACCAATGTTACATTTGACCCAATTGGGGGGGGGGAATCAGAACACTTTTGGAAGAAAGTTCACAGAGAAGTGGAAAGGTAGTACTGATCCTATTATTTTTTCTTTCAATGCAGCTTTGTGAAAGTGAATTCTCAGCACTTGCTTAGATCACTTAGATTGAATATGGAAATAGCTGAAAGTTACATTACCTATAAGACTTTCATACTTCAGCTATTGATGAAACATGCTATTATACACAAGCTCATACTTGCCATGATGACTTGTCAATGTATTACATATAAATAAAAATGGGCAGAATTTTTAAAACATGTTTTATTTCAATACTTTCTTTCCTTAAAAAAAATCATGGGTATTCTTTTTTTTAAAAAAAATTGTTGGATCTTTCATTTAAAGAACAGTAAACAAGACAGCTAAAAAAAATCCAACAAATCTGAAAATTTAAAAATATAACATAGTGCTACAGTTATTACTAAAATTAGGCAGTAGAAAATCCTGGGGAAAGAAATATGTTTCTTGTAGATTTTTCAAAAGCTGAGGAAAATGGGGGAAAAGCTTAACTTGAAATGTATTTCAAGTGAAATCTGGGAACGATCCCTTTCCCTCTGATGCAACCTATAATGTCCATATAAACTTAGGACCAATTCATGTCTTCCATAGAGACAATAATAAAGACATCATAATTGAGAGTGTATATGCTTCTTGCAGGTAGTAGTGTCAAATGATATCTAATGAGAACTAAGCTGGATCTCAGAGGGATGTTTGTGTAGGATAGCAGATTTTTATTGCATTTTTCATCATTCCTGTGCAATGGTCAAAAAAGCCTCCTATTACACCACTGTATTCACACATCAATCTTGCCAAGGAACAAACTCTTAATGTTCTTTCACTGCCCCACCCTATTATGACAGGGAGTTTCATCTATCCATCACCACCCAATAAGTAATATAAATTTCAAATCATTGTTTATTTGTTTATTTTCTACTTAGAGCAGATAGTAGTACCTGGTTAAGGTACTACTAAGCTTGAAAAGCTTAGCAACGTTAGACTTAATAAGTAAGGGAAGGAGTCACCTCTGCAGGAAGGGAGACCAGCAGGAGATTCCTAAGTTGTGAGCTAGATTAAAGAACCAAAAAATTATGGAAGAACATAGTGACAAAACGGTTCCTTATGCTCTAAATCAGGAATCCCCAACTCCCGTCTGTGGACTGGTACCGGTCCATGGCATGCCAGAAACTGGGCTGTGCAAACAAGCGAAGCCCCATCCGCAGGATGCAGGCAGCACATTAAACCACGCCCCCTCCGGTCTGCAGAAAAATCTCTCTCCACAGAACCAGTCCTTGGTGCCCAAAAGGTTGGAGGCCACTGCTCTGAATACTAAAATGGATGTTCCATGAAGACATCTGGAAGAGCCTTGAGTCAAGAGTCTTGCTTCTCTTGTTTGTTAGAGCTCTAGCCTTTCTTTCTTTCTTTCTTTCTTTCTTTATTTCTTTCTTTTTCTTTCTTTCTTTCTTTCTATTTATTTATTTATTTATTTCTGATGCTTAAAGTCATTTATTGCGTAAAGTTTTCTATCTGTACTTTACAACTTTTGCATACATAAAGAGCATCTATTTTGTAACCTACAATTTGATCACAGAATAATGAGGTGAACAAAGGGCAGCTGGGATGGACATATTTATTTTAATTGCATCACATAGTTCTTATAGGTTGAAATGAGCACACATTGTTTGAGGTACAGAACCACTGAAATGTGAAATCAGGATGACAATGAAATTGATTGCAACCTAAATATAATTAGAAAGTATACAGAGAACTTAGCAATCTATCTGTATATCATGAATCTTGCAAGCTCCTTGACTAAGAGGGCATATTTCTAGCACTTAATACCTTTAATAACTTCCCGGGACAGTTAGGTATATATAGACTGATCACATTATATTTAAGCATATCTTGAAAAAGCAGATTCAAACTTAGCACATTCATAATAAATTATTTTTCCCAGAGTATAATTAACAGCTAACTCTCAAAAATTCTGAAGAATTTCACCATCATTGTCCACATTTTTCAACATAAGCATCGTGCCATGTACTGAACAGATGTCTACAGATCAGGGTTTCAACTGAACACCGAATATTATATTTAGACAAAAATAGATGTTATAAACAAATATAAGCATATACCAACTTATACCTAGGCCCTTTTTTAGGTGTTAAAGCACTTTTTTTTGGTTGCAAGTGTAAAGTAAGTGCAACTCTTAGTGACTACATGTCACATTCTTGGCAACAATACAGTAAAATATGTTCTTACAAGGTCTTCTTTTCTTTTTTAATTGCTAATCTATTCTGTAGGTCTTCTACTGCTATCCCAAATACTAAACAAAAACTACTTAATTTTTCAAGATTGGGTGAGGACTACCACTAATCGTCTGATTACAAATTATGAAAAGTATGTCACTATGACACAGAACAAATCCTTCTCATTGTACTGATGTCCTAATTTTGGAAATATGAAAGTCAAGGGGTTTGTCCTGTGATGTCATAAGACATATTTCACCATTTCTCTCTTGCTAGATTCCTAACCTTGGTGCTATTACCTTCCATTCTAAAATAGCTTTACACATCTGCCAGCCCAAAGAACATGTTTTAACTTTGTTAAACTAATGAGTTGATTTCACCTGTATAAAGGAAAATTTCTCAATTATTAAAATATACAATGTATGTTCGCTAATTAAATTCACAAGACAAAATATATTTCCCTTATGTATGTGTATGTGTTTGTGTTCATAAATAAAATAAAAATCCTAAGATGCAAACTTAACTCTTATAAAGGAAAGAATATGATTAAAATACTGCCTGGTTGCCTCTTTCCAATAGATATACACATGCTAGAGAGGTGACTTTGTTTCCAGGTTTAGGATATTATACCAGTTTCTCTGTTTCACTTCTTTCTTTGAGTGCTCTTCAGGAATAATATTAGAATTATAGTTGGAAAATCCTGGAATACAAACCAGGACCTGCCCTTCATCTTTGTAAGATAAAACATCTGATTGCATGAAGACCCAGTACCAATTCAAGCTTGTTTCCAGGCTAAATTATTCTTTGCCCAATTGTTTGCCACATTCTGAACATAAGTAACTTCTTACAACAATTTCATATTATTGTAGAGTCTTGCCAAACAAAAATAGAATCTTATAATGCAACTACTTGAGGGAGTATTGCGCATGTTCTCTGGAAAACAAAGTGTCATATTTTCTGCTGCATTTTTGTGTGTCTACTGTTCTAACCAAAGATGCAATATAGCCTGCTATTGTTGATCTTTGCTTGACTATTACTAAAAATAAATGTGTTTATTAATAGTAAAAAATTTACCCATTCCTCTACTGAATCTTGTTTCTTCACTTACTCTACTCTACATGTACCAAAACCCCAAAAAAGTCACTATTAGATGAAGACTTCATAATGTCTGTAATTATAGAATGCAGTCTTCATTTTGCATGCTCTTGGGTGTGGTTGAAATGCATGTTGAAACTGCACCTAGGTTTTAGACATACTAGGCAGGTACTAGTTGGAAATTTTGGCACACAACTTTTATTTTTATAATTTCAGTTCTGAGCAGAGTTAATTTGTATAGACAATTGGCAAATCCAAAGAGATAGTGATTTAAAATACGTCGTGGGTCTTTTCATTTCCTCACTGACATTAACCAATTATTCATTTCCATTAGAATTCTGCAGTAGAGGTATTAAAATAGTTTTCCCATCAATCATTTGAATTTCAGCTTAAAAGCATATGGATGGGAACATCTTAGCTTTTAGCGCTCCAGGACAGGCATTACTCTTCAAGCTGATTATTTATTATCAATCTGTCATATCAGTGATAATGATTTATTCAATATGGGAACCCAGACTGTATAACTCAGGAGGAGGAAAGCAATTGCTGGTATTGGTAAGAATATCACTGAAGAATTTCAGATAGTGAACAAACTTGGGAAAGGGTGCATTTCTGTCCCTAGAAATTTTATTTCATCAACACTGCATATTTTGACCTGAAAAAATAATAATTGAAGGTAGCTAGGCAAAGAACTATGTTCTCAGTTTAATTGGGCCAAAATACTTAAGTATTTAAATATTTTGTCCAGATCAGGTACCTTACACAACTGTGTCTTCATCGGGGGGGGGGGGGCTTTATGTGTATCACATAAAGCAGGGGTGGGCAATTAATTTTCCCAGGAGCCACATTGAGAAACTGAGATTGTTGTGGAGGGCTGAACCGATCGACCTGCAAAGGTGTATAGGCACACATGCATGGACATATGTAAGTTGAAAAAAAAAAAGAATAGCAGTCACTTTCAAAATAAAAGCAATGCAGCTGTATTGTGTGTATGGTGTACACTTTTTAACATGTGATTTGTAATAAGACACCAGGCTGGAAAGGTTGACTCAGCCTTCCATCCTTCCGAGGTAGGTAAAATGAGGACCCAGATTGTTGGGGGCAATTAAGCTGACTTTGTAATAATGCTGCTTGGGGTGTGTGTGTGAAAGCCCTAATAAGCAGGCATATACATAGAATGAAGGCTATTGCTAAGCACATTGATTTGTGCTTAGATTGTAAGCCGTCCTGAGTCTCCGGAGAAGGGCAGGATATAAATGGGATTAAAATTAAAAAAAATGACTATGAATTCAAGTCCCACCTTGGCCATGATAGTCAGTTGTGTGATTTAGGCCAGTCACTCTCAGCCTAATTCACTTCATAGAGTTGTAATAAATAAATAAATAAACAAACAAACAAACAAAGAAAGAAATTTGAGGTTTTGCCCAGTCTCAAATGTGGTTAACCATTCTGTTTCATTTTGTCTTATCTATCCCAGAACAAAGTCTTAAATGCTTTGCTGCTTGAAGCTAAAGAGAAAATTGCAGTGTTCTCCTGTTCTTTGCTGTCTTATAATTATTGGTAAATGCTTTAGGTTTTTACCCTGTACCCATTTACCTCATAAGAAGACCCTTAGACTATAGTTCTTACTTTTTACACAAGCTTACCTATTATTACACTGTTTGTTGATGAGGTATTTTATCGCTAGAGAAATCAATCATTCCTTGCTACTTGAACTTATTCATCATTATTGCAAACCTACATCCAAGTATTAAAACTTTAAACAACAGTGACATTATCTTTTTGCAAATTACCTGGCATTGTGTATCTGTGCTGCTGAAGGGCATATGCGAGTTACGTAACATCATCCAACGTTATCTGTGTGTTTGTTTATTTAACCACAAGTTGTTAATCTAACAGTCAATAAAAATGATAAACTGCCTATGTACTATTTCTGTTACAATAACTGGAAGCAGTCAGCCCCACAAGCACTAAAAGCATAAATCATAATATGCATGAAGTTGACAGTTTTAATTGCTTAGCACTGGCAAGCTTTAGTCAAGTGGGGGCATCATTGGTCTTTGAAACATAGTCTGGATAGACCTATTTCTTTCTAAAATAATGCCATTGTGAACTATCAAATAACATTTCTTTTAACCTCTCAATTTGACAGTCTCTGCACATTTGGCATTCTGGATGCACGCGTATTGGAATTTTTTTTCAAAGCCAAATAATCACATTAATGTTCATGAATGACCGTCATCCTTTTTTCTTTCTTTCTTCTTTTTTACACTAATGCTTGAAAGTTTTGGATGCATTCCAGATGAGCAGCTCTCACCAGTTAAGCACATGTAAGAAATATTTTTAAGTATGAAAGAAACGGCCGTAAGGCAAGAGTAATTTTCAACTTTTATTTTTAGAAAAACTGAAAGAATAGGTGCTGATGTTTCAAAAGGACACCATTTTCCATCATTTCACGTTGGGCCTTCATTTGATTTTCATAGTATTGCCTATATTTTGACTTTGATTTATGTGTGTATGTCAGCATGTGTGCAGGTACATGCCTGTGAAATAAATTACAATCAGCTTTGACCTCAGGGATGCTTTTACATGACTTGATTTTGAACAATCTTCATATGGGTGTGTAACATCACTAGACTACGCAACTATGTGCCTTAAGACTTTAAGCAATTTATGCTAGTAGTTTCGTCAATGCAGTTGGCCAGTTCTCATGTAAAATTGGAATCCTGTGTAATACATCTTTCAGAGACAAGAGCCAAAGGCTAAGTCTCTAGATAATGACTTGAATTTCTGTCTTTTTCCAAGTTACCCTGATTGTAAACTGACAGCTGTGAAGGACCTTAACTGACATCAAAGGATGCAGATCATCCAGTTAGATCAATTAATGTTAATTCTCATCTCCCATTTAATTCTTTAATGCGTTTCCCATTTTCTCTGATTTTTTTTCCAGCCAAGCCCATTACCAAGTCCTGTTTTGGGGAGAAAGCCAAATGCTAGTCAGTCATTGCTTGTTTGGTGTAAAGAAGTTACAAAAAACTACCGAGGAGTAAAAATCACCAATTTCACTACATCTTGGAGAAATGGTTTATCCTTTTGTGCAATATTACATCACTTTAGACCTGACTTAATGTAAGTAGGAACATTTTACATTTAAACTCCCATTTCTTACTTTTGTTTATTTTCAGTTTCTGAAGTGCCATCTTGTGGAGTGGGTCAGAAATGGGTAAATAACTTTATATTGTGGCATTTCTTAGGCTTTGTTCTAAAACCATATGCTGATTCCTCGTTTTTGTATGCATTCCTTTTTTTCTTTTTAATCACAGGAAAGCAACTGACGTCAAGATTTTTAGGAAAATTAGGTTACTGTTTAAATGAGATGGGACAATCATCCTGTAGCTCTCATGTGCCATCAAAAAATGACCTGATGGCAAATTTGGTTGTCATACCTAGCCTGAAATCCCTGCGTAAATTAACTTCTCTTTTGACATAGAAAACTTCAGGCAATGAAACAGACAATCTTTACATTTATTTATATTTATGTATTTATTCTTTTAATTTTCTACACTATTAGCTTTCCTGATTGCTGTGAAATTGGTAGTTACTGTACACTGGTGTTTTATGTTAAATTATAATTTGCTGTAAATTGTGGTTTATTTTAAAAATGGATACTTTTTTTCCATAAAAGTATTTTACATACCCACTGTGCTATTTCCCCCCTCAGTGACTACAAGTCCCTGAATCCTCAAGACATTAAGGAGAACAACAAAAAGGTAAGAATCGACAGAGGGAAAGAGATAACTGATATAGCTTCAATTCTGGATCATGGCAGATTTTTATTCATTTTGGAGTGACTTTGTTTTAAAAGGTCACAATTAAACCTCCCAGACCATACCTCTTGAACACATTAAGTCTGGTTTGTCATGATTTGTAACATTCATGACAAATGCTGGTTGGAATTTGTAGGCCATCTTTGTAGTCCCTAATTAATAGAGGGAGCAAAGGAGAGAAAGTACGAGAGAGCAGTAGGTATTTTTATCATCCTATTTTCCTTAATAATTTAATTATAAATAAAAATATCATTGTTCAGTAATTATCTTGACTCAAGGCTTTCTCGGCCTTTGCTTTAATATGAAAGACTTTACTGGTGTGGTTATAATAACCTCTGTTTTGACTTTAGCTTTTATTTAAGAAAGAAGGAGAAGTAGAGATAAAACTTCACATGGGCTTTTATCCACCACAGTCAATTAAACTAAGCAGTAAGGTGCATTGCATTTTTATAATATGCAGAATATGGAACAATTTTTTTATTGTTGGAAACAAGATTTTTGTAAGGCAAAAATATTAATGAAATATTGTCTGATAGTATTCTGGGTCCAAGTTTATAATCCTCAGTAATATTAGGTAATTTAATACCCTTTTGATTCAAAGGAAATTAGTTCAGTGGTTTGAGACTCAATCTAAGAATCACAGAAAGACAGGTTGGTACTTAATGCTGCTTTTACTACTCAAGACACTCATTGTAGAAATTTCATATTTTAATTTCCATACGATTCCAGAGCATTGGCCTAGAGGGAATCATTTAAAAATTGCTCATTTTCCACTTGATTAGACTACAACAAAACTAACAGCAAATCAATTTGGTTTCTTTTATTCACTGAATTTTTATTAGATAGTGTGATTTTCTACTTTTTTAACTGATCATTTTTTTAAAGATTTAGCACACAACATTCAAGTTTCAGAAGGAAAACTAGCTGTTTCGCTTCCCCCTTCTTCCTGCAGTGAGCAAATTGAGAAATATAGGAAACCTATGTGACAAATGATGTATTCCTTATGCTACCCTATGTATGGATTGCATATGTCTTCTCCATTATAAAAATCATTTTCCTGAAAATAAGTCATTAACTGCAGTTGCAATAACATATATGCCGTCTTTTTTTAAAAAAAACATAAGGTTGAACTAGAACCTAGAACTAGAAGGCTATATCGTTTTCAAAATTATATTTAAAGCGTCTAGTAGTTTGCTTTTGAACAAATATTGTGAAATCAACAAATCAACTTTCATTTATAAAAAATTGTGATTAGGAAAAAATGAAATTAATACTGCAACCCTCAGCCAGCTTTTCAAAAGCAGCATTGGTCTTTATTAAAGAAGCAATTGTTTTTGCTATGCTGTGTGCATCTGTTCATATATATTTTCTTTCATCACTTTGCAACCCTTTGCTTGACAGCCCTACAGAGTGAGCTTCCTGCAGATTTATTTCCTAGTCTCACAGAGTTCTGTCTGATAACCTGTGTGTCCTTGATGGGAATGAACACAACCCTGGGAAAAATTGCCAATAATATATAGAATTTATATTATGATTGTATTTTCTATTGTTAATGATTCCACCTAACCAATTAAAATAATAAGTGATTTTTTTAAAAAAAATATCCTATATGTTTTGCCCCATAAATTGACATAAGGAAAAAGAAGTAATTTGATGGGTTCTGACTTCAGCTGCAAGCATTTAGTTCAGCAAAACATCAACGTCAATAGCAAAACAACATTGGCAGAGACTTTTTTAATTATATGTTTTATGAATTAAATAACTTTTGATATTAGTCGTTCTCTTTCTCTCTCTGTCTCTCTCTGTGTGTGTGTGTGTGTGTGTGTGTGTGTGTGTGTGTGTGTGTGTATCTCCTTAATAAGACTAAAAATGTGAATCCTGGGTGTGTACATCGAGCACCAGGATAGAAAAATAAACAAACTGTTTAATATGCAAAGCACTTAGCTTTTGTCGGCCAAACTGCCAATGTCATCAGAGCAAGAATAGGAGATCCGGGAGTTTGCCTATATAGCCGGCTGCTTTTGCACCCTGCTCATTGAGCGGGTCACCGGTCTATTGACTTCAAACGCCATAGCGTTTCTAAATGTCCCACATTTCTTTGCGTGCTTGCAGGATCAGAAGTTGTTTTTTTTTATTTATGGTCACTCCCCTGGTGAGCGTATACACATCAGGGAGCTGATTACCCAGCCGCAGTTGTTTTGTACCTCTCCCCCTCTTCTTTGGTCGACCCTGAGCCTCAGTCTCAAGACCTAAAGCCAGGCATGTTGTGGATTCATCCTTCCTGGGGATTATTGTTGTGGCTATGCCCTCCAAATCAGGATCTAATATAGGGGATGTCCCAAAGTCTGACACAGGGCACATCTGGTAAGCAGGTAAAAGGTCTATATGACAGTTAATGAAGTTTTCGTCAGATAGTCATGCCTCCTTGAGCAACCAGCCGCCCTTGGTGTTATCCAAGGTGTTATTCTGGTGTTATTTTTTTGTTGGGGAGTGGCTCTTCAAGATGCATTAACCTGGCACGCAGGGTTTGGTCCGATCTATGGGCAACATTGATATTGTAAGGGGCTAACAACCACACAGTAGCTTCAGACATTCCATTAATATTCAGGAGTGTTGTCCATGTGGTCAGCATTGCTGATATGTTATCTGATCGGCTACTTCGAGATTCGTGTGTCCTGCTGTATCTCCTAACAAACTCAGCAGGGTAGCCGTTAAGCCTGCCTATACGCTATAGATATTTCCTCTCCTCGACTTTGGCCCTAACTGTATAGCAGTGCGAGCCAACCTGTCCAAACAATGTCCGAATGCAACTGATTTTGTGTGCCACGGGATGGTTACTCCTAAAATGCAGGGTTCTGTCCGTGTGGGTTGGCTTGCGGTAAACGGTCATATGATACAACTGTGGTGGGTCTTATTACAGGTGGGGATGAGACAGTATATAGGGCAGAGATACAAAAATTATCCATATGGTGTAGTAACAACAACTTGCACCTAAACATTGGCAAGACGAAAGAGATGGTGTTAGGCTTCCGGAGAAAAAAGGAGGAACCTGCCCCACTTTACATTGGGGAGGACTGTGTAGAGAGAGTTTCCTCCTTTAAATTTCTGGGAGTCTACCTCTGTGAAGTCTGACCTGGAAAGTTAACACAACCCAGGTGGCTAGAAAGGCCCAACAGAGGCTTCACTTTCTTAGGGTCTTGCGGAAGAACAGGGTAGAACAATGGCTAATGACCCTCTTTTACCCGTCTACTATAGAGAGCGTCCTCTCGTATGGTATTGTGGTTTGGTATGCTGGTCTGACAGCTGCGGACAGGAAAGTATTACAGAGGGTAGTGAGCACAGAACAAGACATTGTGGGCTGTTCCCTGACATCACTGGATGACATCGCCAGGGCTCGTTGCCTTGGAAGAGTGAGGAAGATTCTCAGGGATGACTCACACCCTGGACGGTATCTCTTTACTCTCCTACCATCCGGTAGGAGATATAGGAATATAGCCAGCCGTACCAACAGGCTGAAAAATAGCTTTTATCCGTGGGCTGTTAGGCTTTTAAATGGGACATAATTGACTTGGGAGGCCGGTGTGTGGTGTAGTTGGTTCACATGGTGTGGTAGGATGGAGGGTTTGTTGTCACTGTGTGTTGGGGAGAGAGAGCACGGGGGGAGGCTCAGCTAATCTCAATGTACACATGTTGTACTTTGACAATAAAGGTTTATTATTATTATGGAGAGTGCCATTGGATTGACGACTGACTAGTACATCCAAAAAGGCAAGAGAGCCATTGGCTTCCTCATCAGCAGTGAAACGGATGTCCGGATAGACTGAGTTTGGCTCATCCATAATTTGACAATGCTGAGGCCATAGCCCGGGATAACACCAAGGGTGGCCGGTTGCTCAAGGAGGCATGGCTATCTGACAAAAACTCCATTAACCCTCATATAGACCTTTTACCTGCTTACCAGACGCTTAGGGGATGGGAGGAACGATGCTATGACTTACGACGGGCACAACGAGCCTGCTCTTTGCAGAACCTGAACAACGCTGCTACAGGCAGAACAACAGCGATCCCCAGGAAGGATGAATCTTCAATGTGTCAGACTTTGGGACATGCCCTGTATTAGATCCTGATTTGGAGGGCGTTTGAAGTCAATAGACCGGTGACCCGCTCAATGAGCAGGGTGCAAAAGCAGCCGGCTATATAGGCAAACTCCCGGATCTCCTATTCTTGCTCTGACGACGTTGGCAGTTTGGCCGACGAAAACTAAGTGTTTTGCATATTAAACAGTTTGTTTGTTTTTCTATCCTGGTGCTCGATTCTTTTCTTTCTAACACATATATATATAAATCCAATATTATCCCACACAATCGTGTTATCTCCTAAGACATTTCTATAATGTAAAGCTACAGTCATGAATTTACTTTTTTCAGTAAAACTGTTATTGAAAGTAATAGAATCAATTTCTAGGCTTATCTGTAAAAACATTAATAAAAAAGGAGGCAAAAAACATATTTATTGTTATGTCAGACTTTGACCAACATGTCAACATGTTTAGACAGATTATTAGAGTAGTTCTGGTGTTTTCATTGATTTCAATTGATATCTGTCATTTATCTATCACCACCTGTCAATAACAATTAATATGCACCATTTATTTGTTTGTCTGCAGAATGTATCTGGCATTTTCTTCAAGGTCTCATAGCATCAAAAATAATTTAATGAATAACTAGAAACTATGTGCTAAGCCAAAGTAAATAAACAGATAAAGATACGGTACATTTTATTTTTCATCACATGAGGGTATTTTTTAAAATCAGAATATTTGGAGGTTTGTGGAATCTTGAATTTTAACTTAGGTAGGATTTAAAATTTTGCTTCAAATTCAGGTTTTTCTAATCTATCTTTTCCCAGAAATCTGTGGCACTCTGCTGCCATCTGGCGAGCATCCATATTTTTCCATTCTAGATTTGATAGCTCTGCCAGTAGAGGATGAAACTCTTTCATCACCTAATATAGCAGCTGGCTATTTCTGCTGTCTGGCTGATTCATTTTGAAGCAGTTATAATTTATGTTAAGGTTTTTAGAACAATACCCAATGCAATACAATGCTGCAATCTAACTTGAATGGCGTAGAAACATTGTACACTGGAGTTAGACAGTTCTCATTTTTGCAGGAAAACAACCGATCCAATATAAAAACTGTAGCAGATTAATAAAATTAGTTTAATTTCCAACACAGCACCTCTTCCAGACTGAGAACATAGTCATTAAGGAGAGAATGTTCAATAATAATGTCAGGGTTGCAAACTAAATTCAGAATTCTCAGACATAAGTTGCATTGTATGTTAATTATTCAAAACAATCTGTGTTTTCCCTGTTTCTCAAAGACAGACTGGATTTTCATATAGTTTTCTTTTAATTATTAGAAAGACATTTTGTAAATATAAAAATTTGTGCCGTTTTTCACAGAAGTGCCAATAAAGCTGAAGTTATGCCCACAGTCCCTTTGGTAAAACCTTTCTTGAAACACAATACTTTCCCCAACTTTGTCTTGGTTAGTAATAATTACCTGTAAATTGAGAAACAGCTGTGATTCTCCAAAACTAGAAAAACTTGATGCAAGTACATTCTTTAATGGAATAGGAGTAGTAGAGTTGGTCTCGTTTTTAGCTTAAAGCTCCGTAGCAGTTTGATAGACATGAATTAATCAGTGCCTATTCTACAAAGGAAAAATAGGGAGGAAGATGAATGGATGGATGGATGGATGGGCAGACGGTTTTACACAGCACAGATGAGCTGTTGTTTTCTGTTATACAATTAACCAATCCAAGCTAAATGACAGCAATTTCATGGCTAATAGAAGGCTGGTCAGCTAGCATAAATCCCACAATGGATTAGTATCAGGTTTCTTTCTATCTTTGTTATCTTAGTTTCTTAGTTTAAAAACCAGTCTGCATGTCCGTGGTTTTTTTTTCCTTTTCTCCAGCTACAGGCTATTTCTTTAGTTGCTGGGGCTTTGTATCACTCTAAACTCTGCTGGATAGAACAACATCTATTTTAAAATTTTCTGTAATAATAATTTCTAGCAAAAGATTACAGCAAGCAGCATCTTCTCATTATTGGATTTTATTTTTTTATCCCTGTACCTGACTGTGCACCTTTTGCATTTGCTGCATTGGTCCACATGGGTAAGGGGTTCTGGTCTGCTGAGAAATTCTATTACATCAGTAGAAAAACATCATTGGAACTAACCTCCAATACTTATAGCATTACGAGTGAAGTTACACCTATATATTGCAAGACTGTTTTAATGGATGTGTGCATTAGGGTGGATTGTGCCATCTTACATTATTCTATCCGAGAAGGTTAAATGCTTTTTCTCTGCCTCTTAAGATATCAAGAATAGAGCCTACTCTTGTCCCTATCCACACTGGGTCATCCTGCATTTTATATCTTGATTACTCTATTCTATGCATCACTTTCTCTCTCATGCACACACACACACACACACACACAGAGAGAGAGAGAGAGAGAGAGAGAGAGAGAGAGAGAGAGAGAGAGAGAGAGAGAGAGAGAGAGAGAGAGAAATTAGAATTTAATTTATATATACCAGTCTTCCATAATGGAAAATATCCAAATTGGCTCACAATGCACAAGGTATATGAGCAATATCAGGATATAGAAATAAAAGGAATTCCAAGAGCAATAATACATTACAAGCATAATGTCAGTGTAATATTCTGAAAGTCTGGTTAAAATCAAAATTTTAAAGGTTACTGAGCATATAGCCCAAATGGAATGAACATCATCTTTGTTTTGTGATTGCTCCAGGTCACCTCAGTTCTTAGCTGCATTCTCACAGATTGGAGCATGCAATTTTTTATTTCAGGTGAGAATACAAAGAAGTGTATTATCCTCTACACAAAAAATGCTCCTGAATATAGAACATTTGATGCTAGGGAGAATGGTTAAAACCTTTGCTACATTCTTCATGTGAAGACACCTTTTTCCCCAGGCAATCAATCAATAAACATTTTCCAACAGTTAAAAATAGTAGAATCATTAAAATGATACCATCTCATTTACTAACCATGTAAAGTAGTTTTATAAGAGAGTCAAGTGTGTCAAAAAGATGGCAATTCCTTCTTGTTCAAACTCAAACCCATATTGAATCATCCTGTTTGAGCACTTAGAAGGTAGCCTTGCCTCAAGTTGCCTTAAAGTTCAGGCAGTGCTTTTGGTGTCTGGCATTTTGATTCTCCTACAATACCTGTAAAGTATTGTCAAGATCCCAGCGACATGGCATGGAAATTTAAAATATGGCTTTCATTGTTAGGAGTGTTGGACCCAGATAGCTATAGGTGGTATTTAGGGTCAGTGGCAGGATCAGTCAGTGAACCTCCAAAAGGCTTGGGTCATAACTAACAGTTCAAGTGTGCTGATCCCTCCTGCTAGACCTGACAGCAACATTAAAGAGAGGAGAAATGCAAGTTGAACTCTTCTGACTGAAAGACTCATTTTAAACAAGTGCTTCTGATTTTAGTCTATTTACATGCGTACTTTGAAATTTCTATATTTTTTAATCAGTACTTGATTTGTTTTTAGGATTGTGCTCTATCTTAAACAAGCCATTTTACTGATTGCATCATGAGACTTTTAACGGCAGCAGTTTCTTGTCCATGTCTCATTTAAAGCAATTAAATGGCGAAATCCAAGAAAACTCTTTCAGAATCCTATGCATCTCCTGACAATTATCATACATTCCAGGAGTTTTATTTATCAAAAAGACTAACTCTGTTTTTGCTTCTTTTTTTAAGGCGTACGATGGATTTGCTGGCTTGGGAATATCCCGGCTCCTGGAACCTTCTGACATGGTTTTGTTGGCCATTCCTGACAAGCTGACTGTTATGACCTATCTGTATCAAATACGGGCACATTTCAGTGGACTGGAGCTAAATGTAGTTCAGATTGAAGAAAACAGTAGCAAAAGTACATATAAAGTCGGTAACTATGAAACAGACACAAACAGCTCTGTTGACCAGGAAAAATTCTATGCAGAACTAAGTGACTTAAAACGAGAGCCAGAACTGCAGCAGGCAGCCTTTGTTTTCCAGAAAGACCCAGTATTTGTAAACGACAGCAGAGTTCTAGAGTCAGAAAGAGACAGAGAACTTGAAGACACAAGTCACGAGTCACAAAATTTGACCTCTCCTCACAGGACTATAGGTGATGCACAGCAACCACAAAAGCAAGAGGGAAGGGTTTCGGGAATAGCAGAACCTGAAAAAAACAGTGCAGCACAAACACAGCCCTTGTTGGGAAGGAAAAAGCTTCTCAAAGCAGATACTCTAGACCTGAGTGACCTCGTGCAGATCAGCGATCTAAAAAGGGATGCACTTCCCACAACTATAGATGAGGATATTGACAAAAAAGGACATCAGAACTCTGACACTGCCATTTGTTTCTCAGAACCTGCAAAACAGGAGCACCTCAGCCTTAAAGACAGTAGGAAATTGGATTCTGAGTTACAAGTTGAAAAAACAAATTTGGAAATGGGAAATAAATCTGGATATCCCAACAATAGGGATATGGATATTAATAAATTAGATATGCAACTGGAGACTAAGCTAGAGTTTGAGGCCAAAACAGTGATACATCCAAAGGATCTGCCTGGAAAAACTGCACAGGTAAGGAATCAGAAACTATTTTCACAATATTATAACTTCCATTACAATTTCTCTTGCAATCAATTTCAGTAACATTTTGTTTCGTCAGAATTATGCTAGGGGAGGCTAAGGGGCCATTTTCAGCAACAGATAAAGATATTACTTACAGGAGCGATCTAAAAAAGATCTACTAGTGAGATTCCTCTCCTGGGTCAAAATTCTTCCATGAAGACAGCATTTTTTCCACAGTTGATGAATCTGGATCTCACCTAGAGTTGTCTTAGTCCAGTGGGAATGGAAATACTCATTATACTATTTTTTTAAAAAAAAACCCATTATTGATATTCCTGTCTGCCCTGTTAAGTATCAGATTGGCGTGGGGGATTGCTATTTGCCATCTCAAATACAAATGGGGCTTCAGCAAAGATTTGACTAGGTAAGGCAACAACTGGTTCCGACAATCATAGTGACCTAAGCAGATTTTCTAGGAAAAGGGTTTAGTGAGGTGATATGGAATTTTAATACTGTGAAAACATAAAGAGGACTGCAAACTGAATGTGGCTCTTCTTCCATTCTCCCAACAAATGGAAGCCTCATATCTGGCCCCCAATTCTGATTGCCTTTTATTCAAGAAACCCAATGAAACTGCCTCAGAAAGTAGAGATACACAATGAGGGAACAGTCTACAGTTCTTTCCCTGAATGCTAGCCAGAGCACCATCCCCAACTAGGAAGGGAAGCCACCCTCTTTTATTTCTTGGGGAGCTTGACATCAAGGTTGGTTGATTGGGATCGCTCTCCTTTCCTGAAATCTGCATGCCCTTGGCTCTGTTTTTCCCTCAAGTCTCTTCTCCTGTCTGACTGTTGAATTTTGTCAAACCGACTTTTTAAACAACTGACAGGAACAAATCCTCCCAAACTGACTATGTAACAGTCTGCAATCATTATAGTTCTGCTGTGCACAGCAAGCTGATTTCTCTCTTGTCATCCAATTCCATCCCATGTTTCAAAGATAGGATTGCATGTAAAAAAAGAAATGCTTAGGAGAATTAAGTTTAAGTTTAAGTTTATTATATTTGTATACCGCCCTTCTCCCGACTCAGGGCGGTGAACAGAGCACATATAAAATACAAAGTACAAAAGTTAAAAGAGAATTAAATATACGGTAAGCCCGAGCTAAAACAATAAATAATAGTATAAAAACCGCAATAAAAACCCCAACACATCCCCCATCAGGCCAGGCCGGCTTGTTCAAATAAATAGGTCTTCAGATCGCGTCGGAAGGAGCAAAGGTCAGGCGCTGTCCGGAGCTCAACCGGCAACTGATTCCATAAGTCCGGGGCGCCCACAGAGAAGGACCTCCCCCTGGGGGCCACCAGACGACATTCTCTGACTGGTGGCACCCTGAGGAGGCCCTCTCTGTGGGAACGCACAGGGCGGAGGGAAGTTGATGCCGGCAGCAGGTGATCCCCGAGGTACTCCGGACCCATGCCATGTAGGGCCTTGAAACCCATTACCAAAACCATTACCAAAATTAGAATTGCTATAGAACGTTGGAGGATGCTTCTTGCTCTCACCCCAAATCTTTAATGTGTACATCCAATAATGTTATATCACAAAACCTTAGAAGACTTTTCTGGTAACTTCCTTGGTTTTAATAAGTCATAAAGAGGGGAAGACGGGAGATCTTTTCCCTCAACATTGACATGACTCCCTAACATATTTTGTAGCAACCATTCCATACACACCTATTCTTGCAGCTGGCCCAGACTCTCTTTTGCTTGAAGCAAAGCAGTTGACAATCTGGCACAAACCTGAACTAATGAGCAAGAGAGGCAGAACCAGTCCAACGCAGCACAAGAAGGCTACAAATGCTTGGACTTCTTTTGGGGAATATTGTTGCCCTGTGGAATTTCTGCTAACTTACAGCTCGGTTATTTCTGATATAGGCCAAACAGGAAGGGGTAACCTCTGTTGCTCTTTGCTTGGCCCAGCCTCTTCACAATTGCAGTGGTTTTCAATTATCGGAGCTTTGTAATGTGTCCTATATTAGATAGGGAAGCCAGGAAGCTGTCTGCAGCTCACCAGCATACCTAGAATCCTCCTTCAATGGATAAGTCCCAGAAAATTGCTGTTTGAGGGCTGGATGGTGGTAGTTAAGGGGGGGGGGAAATAAAAGTTATAGCTTCATTTCACCCTACTAGAGTAAAATATAGTTCTCCTCTTAAAAAAAATTGGAATCCTGGCCTTGTTAACTTTTGGAATGCACTGCTCTGGATGCTGTAGAAACTTGTTATGGCCCTCTAGGTTAAAATGGATTTTAAGCCACAAGCAAGCAACCTTTCTTACTGCTCCTTGGTTTTCTATCTTCTATTTCTCTTGGAAAGTTGCCTGGAATACCTCTGCTTTTCTTAGCAGAGCAGTACAGTACCATGGGGTAGGTAGGCTAATTTGGGGCTTTGTTGTCTTTCAGTGTGACATATTTCCCTTTTATGTATTTTGAAGCAACGAATGTTATCAAGACAAGAAGAGTTAAAAGAACGGGCAAGAGTCCTGCTGGAACAAGCAAGAAAAGATGCTGCTTTAAAGGCAGGAAACAGACAGTTCTCCAGTTCAGTCGTCCCAGGCCGCTCTAAGCAACTGACTGATGTAAGAAATGTTCATTATTGTGACTTATACAGAATTTGCTTTTATACAGTATTTGCTTTTACCTGTGTGTCTGGATAGGGGGATGTGTTTTTGGTTAGCGTACAGCAATACTGTTGCTGGTGTAACACACCAGGACAGCAAAATATGGAGAAGACAGCAGAGAATTATTTATCTATCCTACGAGTGCTGAGCATTGTCTTTCTCCTACCAAGAGCCGATTTATTTCCCTACTAACTAAGGCTAAGGAAAGATCGCAAGTCCGTTGAAAGCTGTGCTCTTTGAGTGCCAGCCGATTTAAGATACTGGACAGATGAAAGGCAAAGTTATCTGTCATGCTGCAGCATTTCACCCAATACTGTTTGTCCCAGTGACCCTCCTTTTATCATTAGAATGAATTATTCTGATGGCTAAGCAAACCTAGATCCAATGGGGAGGCAGGTGCAGTTGCCTATTGCTCCACCAGTAACCTCAGTGGTGACCTGAAGAGGTTTCTAATCTCTGGAGAAGAAAGCTAATTAAATTTTTATGCAATCCTTCCCAAAGCAGAGATTGTCTATTGTGTCATTTCATGTGCTGTAATTTTGCAATTCTTAACACTTGCACATGTGAAATTATTCAAGTGCTGCAGCACTTATTTTGCTAATGACCACCGTTTGGCCAAAATCTTCTTTCAAAAAACGATTGAATTGTGTTTGCTGGGATAAATCGCCTTGCCCCAATCCTACCTGTCTCATCTTGCCTTGACTTGACTAGCATTTATCTGGATATAAACTGTTAGGAGCTTTTTAATTACTGGCTTCATACTAATAATTTTTATCTATGAAAAATAATTTCTCTTCCATGCAACTGAGCCATAATTTAGGAGCATCTACCGTTTGTTAATTCTGTTAGGATGGCAGATGGTTAGAATAGTTCAGGGGTGTCAAACTCAATTTCATTGAGGGCCACATCAGCATTGTGGTTGCCCTCAGGGGGCCAGGTGGGTGTGGCCAGGGTGGGCATGGCCTACTGGGTGGGCATGGCTAGAGTGCATATGGCCTACTGGGTGGGCGTGGCCAGCTCTACATAGTTCGCATCAAGGGTGCTTATGGGGGCCTGGGCAGGAGTGGGACAGATCTGAGGGTCTCTGGCAGAAGGAGGGTCTCTGGGCCAGGGCCAAGGCAGTGAGGGCCGTTCCCTCAGTGTTTCCAGGATGGCTTCGTGGGCCACATGAAACCACTTCGCGGGCCAGATCCGGCCCCCGGGCCTTGTGTTTGACATGTCTGGGATAGTTTATATTATTGTTTTGTTCCCTTTAACAATCAAGACTTTATATACATACAATGAAGTATTTCTGGAGTCCAAAACACTTGCAGAATAATGTCCTAATATAGTCAGTGTTGGATATAACTCTTATGACATTCAGTCTTTATCATTTAGTTATTAACCTTCACAATGGACCGTCTTTCTGCAGTACTCTTTATCGCACACATGCACACGCGTGCACACACACACACACACATATTATACATTCTCTGTGTTCCTTAATTGTGCCCCCACCCACCTTTGCCATAAACCATGTTTCTTGGGAGGGAATACATATTTTCTAATTTTGTTCATAGTGCTGTAATCTATTTATTCATGTTCCATTAGTAACTAAGGAGGAGAAGAGGAGTTCTATCATTAAGATTATTTAAGAATAATATTTTTTTCTAGTACGCTCTGGATACATTTATTCCAATTTACCTTACAGTGAAAAATTAATTTCCCATTTATTTCTTTTCATTCATGCTCATTTGCTATTTCATGAAAAGAAATTACAGAATACATGTTTCAGAGTTGGTATCTGCCTTTTTCTTTGTGTGTGTGTGTTAGGGTGAGGGTGGAAAAGAGCAGGACCATTTAGTGAGAAAAAAAATGACCAAGTGACCACAGAGGCACTTAGAATTCTGTGGGAGAATAGGAAGGAGGAAGAGTAAGAAGCGCCTTTGAACAACTTTGATTGATTCGTATAGTCCTGCCTAAAGACAGACTACTTCAAGAAACTTCTTCACTTGGGATAGTCTGTCTTTAATTCAGAACATGGGAAATGAATTTTGTGCTAAATGGCACTAAATCAGACATGTCAAACACAAGGCCCGGGGGCCAGATCCGGCCCACGAAGTGGTTTCATGTGGCCCGCAAAGCCATCCTGGAATCAGTGTGGGAACGGCCCCCACTGCCTTGGCCCTGGCCCAGAGACCCTCCTCCTGCCAGAGACCTCAGATCTGTCCCACTCCTGCCCAGGCCCCCATAGGCACCCTTGATGCGAACGATGTAGAGCTGGCCACGCCCACCCAGTAGGCCATATGCACTCTAGCCACGCCCACCCAGTAGGCCACACCCACCCGGGCCACACCCACCCGGCCCCCTGAGGGCAACTGCAATGCTGATGCGGCCCTCAATGAAATTGAGTTTGACACCCCTGCACTAAATGAACAGCACAGAAGTCCTTGTTTTGATCTATGTTTGTATCCAACATAGGAGTATCCATATGAATCTGCCTATTTGCTAAGATTATGCGTCGTCCTTGTTAGCCCATATTCCTGGTCTTATGAGAGACACTACCTTATTCTGAGTAACTCCCGCCTTGTAAAATACCTTACAAAAATGAGAAGTGGTTCACTTTGTAGCTTCAAAAGTGGCTTAAGTACTTACTTTAGTTGGCCATTTTCTGGAATTATAATGCATGCTATTTTTTACTACATAAGTTACTTTTATTGTTTACCCTTTGGTTTCTATACATTTAGCCAATGGTTAGAACTGATGTATTAGTTTTATGATGTGTTTTATATATATATATAAAAGGCATTGTTGTAAGGTACCTGGAGGCTTTAAAACTAAAAGGCATTTAGTAAGTGAATGAGAACGTTTTATTCAAATTAATTAATGCATTCATATCAGTAGCTCAGTTCTTCTTAATTTCTCCTGGAGAGGGTGTGGGATGCATATTCTTGAGAGCTTTTGTCCGATTAGTCTCTAGGAAATACTAAATGAACAGTTCCTTTGGCTGTGCCATTCAGCCAAGTTAGATTTAATCATTTTTAGTCATCCACTTATTTCCTTTTCTGTTCAGCTCTTCTTATCTCTTTAAACATTTCACACATGTGCAATCATCATCATAATAGTTCAGTGTTTTGCAAGGAGTGATTACCTAACAAGGAATGATGTAATTGAAGAGATTTATAAAAAATAAAATCTTCTTTGTTCTGTTGCTGTCACAATTTCAGCGGCCTTTCTTTATTTAAAATGGGAAATACCTAATTGGTTTCAAAATTATTCCAACTATTTGGTTCTCCCACATTAGCCTGGATCGGCATTTATAAAATCACAGGAAATGATATTTGAGTTGCTTACCTGTCTGAGATAAGCTAAAGGCAATTAAAACATCTTAAAATAGCTGATATTAGTAGTGAAGAGGTAACCTAGCATAACTAAGGGTGCATGCTTGTCAAAGTTATTTTCCCTCTTTGTAAAAGCAAAAACTCTTTGATGCTGTGAGAATTGCATATGTCTGCTGTTAATGCTGGGTTAGAGAAAAACCTGTCCTCAGATGTGTGTGTGTGTGTGTGTGTCTGTGTGTGTGTCTGTGTGTCTGGAGAAAGGGGGTCTGTTGCAAGGACAAACCCCTTGTTTAAAGAAACGTGCTTTATTTTCATATTTCATCTCTTCCTGTTTCTTTTCTTTTTCTGGTCAAATTAGAACAAAACAATTTTCTTCGGTATGTGCATGGTTGTATAATTTCCCTACATTCCACTATTATATCAGATACTGTTCATGCTACTGCTCTGTAGCATCAAGTCCTTTACAAAATCTTAGACGATTGGGTGGGTCCTACGGTATTGTTAGAAATTTTATTTCAAGTGCCAGCTTATTTGGTTATAAGCTGGTCAGCTTTTATTGTTATCAACTATTGTGATATTTTATTATTCTAGAATTCCAGTGCAAAGATAAAATTCAGACAAAAATAGATGTGAAGAACTTCCACATGCATACTCACAATTACTGTTCTGAGTAGATGAAAAATGGAGATGTGGGACACCAGAAAGGCTGAACTGAACAGCACAATTTTTTTCGAAGCATAGCCTATTTTCTTCATAAGAATAACCTAAACTATATTGTAAATGTAGGTTATTGTTTCATAAGTAACAAAAAACAGAAAAGCGATATCTGGACTCAATTTGTTGGGACATTTAATTTATAAATCACCTTGCATTATTTCTTCCCAATACAGCGAATGATGGTCTTCTTAATTGATAATATCCCCCCAAGCTGCCTGTCAAAGGCTGCTGTGTTATTCTTCATTCCAACAATTTGCAAAGGGAGGTAGACATTTAGTGGCAATTGCTTGATCATTTTGCAATATTAGCATCAATACAAAATAAAATAGTACTTTTTACCTTTCTAGAGCCAAGGAATGTCTAAGATAAAGATTTTTCTTTGAGGAAATACTAGCCTATTGGGTTTAGACACTGACCCTACCCAAACATTATTACCTAGAAATCAACAGTCTTGTGAGGCTTAAGGCATCTTAGATTCTTCTTGAAAAATTGGTAATTGTATGGAATTTGGCCGTTTAAAAATATTGTTTAGTTTAATTGTAGATATTGTGGCATTGTTATGATAGGCCATGGCAGCAGGAAGCACAAAATGATGAAAACAGCATCAAAGTTTCTCAACATTATCCATCCCTGCTTTTTTATATGTGCAAAAGAGGTAGAATTTACATTATAGCACAGCTCTGCTCTCGCCATTTTACCGAAAGAAGCCTGCAGGTGCTAATGAGCCACACAGTTCCAGAGTATAGCCACTCTACTATGCTCTGGAACAGGGGTGTCAAACTGTCAGCCCGCAGGCTGGACATGTCATCCGGAAGCCGCGCCCACCCCATTGCCAGCAATGGCAAAACTGTTCCGATACATTGCGTGACATCGTGAGTTTGACATGTCTGCTATGGAACATAGCCCAAATTCTTGGCAATTGCATATTGGAAGGTATAAGCAAACTTGTCTTCTCCTAGAACTTAGTAAAGCTTCTTCACATTCTACAGAATCCCAAAGCTTCCAGAAACATTCTCACAAACCTTTAGTGAAACAAATATAAATGTAGAAGGGGCAGTGGTTATATTTTGAAATTTAAGAAGGATGCTTGCTTCCTCAGTGTCAGTGCACCATTTAGAGCGAAATATTTCCATATTAAGCTTGTTTTTTTATTCATTTCAAGTTTTGCTCCAAAGCCATGACCACTACTATAAAACAAAATAGAATTATATTAGGGGAATGAATTTTATCACTATGAATTTTACAGCAGAAAAGACTTAAAGAGTTCAATATTTTCCATTGTATAAAGGTCATTTGGGCTTCATTAGAAGAGGCATTAAAATTGTTTGAGACAGAAACAAGTGATAGATCTTAATGAACTTATGCCAGTTGTGGTTTTGATATTTCTAGATTTAAGCAAAAATCAGAATAAAACTTTTTAGTTTACTGTAAGTTTTTTATAGAAGTTACAAAATATATTTTATAGAAGATATTTCTCCTTATCTAAAAAATAAACTCACTCTTTTTAAACAACTTTTAAAAAGCACTGCCAAGTTCCTAAATTACTAGGATTTAGATTATCAATAATTTTTCTAAAAAAAGAGAAAAGTAAGAAAATACAGCTGGCCACTATCAGTTAAACCTACAACAGACTTTGTGTCCTTTCTAAACATATTGATGGATGAGATTTTATATTATGTCAACCTTGCCCCTTTGATGGTAATTGGAAAATATTGATTTAAGGTTGGAAATCTAATCTGTCATGCTGATAATTGTCACCAGATTTAAATATGATCCCCAGATTGCCTTTACATTACAAAAGAAGCAGTTACCACCACCTAATTGATAAAAAGGTTGAACATTATTTGATAATCCCTGAGAGCTCATAACTTATTCACTATTAGCCATATTTGTCTTCCAAATAGACCCCTAAAAAGCTGACACATGTAGTTTAAGATAAGAGTATTCACCATAATATGATTATGACATTTTTTTTCTGCCCCGTTGTCTTACGTGAGAGTAAATAACAAGTTATGCAGAGGAACACTTAAAAATAGTGTTCCGATTTTGATTAAAATAGTAATATGTATAGTCTGATTGATACATTTTCATTGAGAGAAATGATCTTACACTAATATTGAATCGAAGAACGAAGGAGGTTTCTAATATTCTGAATGTTTGCGCTGTCTGATGATCTTTATTCTTTGTACTGTGCTATGGGGACTAACATGAGGAAGGGCAAAATACATAATTTACAAACATGCAGTTTGGCCTGTATATCTCCCATATGTACATGCCCTAATTGCAGAAGGAGGCACTTATGCAGAATAAAAATAAATGTTTAATATTAAACCACTTCTATGTAAATCAAGATTAGTCCTGGAAATACATGAAGTAATTAGTTCTACAACTGACTGTTCTTGTTTTATATAAAATAAGCAAAGCTGTCATTACTTAAGTCACAGCAGTCATAAATTGTTTTATTATCAAAAACGTTGAGTTGTTTGAACTCTGCTTAGCATCTGAGAATAACAAAAATGCTCACCCAATTTAGCAGTGTGTTTCTAAATGAGATCATGCAGAAGCTCCCTAACCTAGATCCAAAACTTACATGTTTTCGTCTTGTTTGTCCTTTAAAGACTGGCAAGGAAGTGGTCTCTGTTTCCAAAAGATCCGTTTTGTAAGAACCCCTCCTTTTTTTAAGCACTGGGGATGCTCTTTTTGTACTGCAACTAATGACCATAAATGTTTATGCCTGGCTGTTTTCATTTCATCCCAGAGCCATATGTTTCATTGCATTTCTCAGCATGCATGACAGTAGAGTTTAAATCTTTATTCATTTCATTTTAAAATGTTTCTTTTGTTCTCCTTATCATGTTTCTGGCTTTCCCAAGGATATGTGCTTTGCCTTGAACAAAAAGTCACATGTGCATTACTAATTGTGTGCCATTGTATTTACATTTCCTAGTGGTGGCACTGTGAAGCTACTAATTCTTTTGCTTCACTTGATGTAAAATAATCTGAGCTTCTTTGATAGTGCTGAAACAGTATTAATTGTTTTGTACATGTCTTGGTCACTCTGCTTAGGTGGTCTTCATAATCTATTAGAACTTTCAGCCAGATTTTGTAATGTCATGCCTCCAGCAGTGATTAAATTGGTAATTAATGAAGAGTCTTTGGCTATGTAACCCACATCCCATTAATTTTCCTTTCCCCCCCCTTCAATTTTTTTTTTAAGAAGTTGTCATCTCTGTCAGAAAGGATTGCGCCACCTTGCTACAGCCCCTTGGAATCAAATCACAGCGGCTTGATTTTTGCAGCCATTAGTAGATCAGAGCAGTAATTTCACAGTATTTTGGTCAGGGTAATTATAGTACCACGTACTAAGTAGAGTTGGGAATTTCACACAAGAAGTCCAGAAATACCAGGTGAGCTTCCTTGTGTTCACTGGGTCGTTATGATTAGTTTAATTGGGCTTTGTTTGATTTTAGCCGCAGGGATTCTTTGTGCCAGCACATTGCAGTGACTTTCTACTCTAAGGTTTCTGACAGGAACTGGGGCAAAAATGAACTCTTTGAAGTAGGATTCTTCTAAACAACTT